>NC_142941.1:59755453-59812953 GCF_046866305.1 Octopus bimaculoides
CCCCTCTAATGCTCTCTCCAAAGAAAAAGAAAATAAAAAAAAAATAATAATAATAATAATAATAAAAAAAAAAGGACAGATAGATGGATGGAGTGATAGCGAGACAGATAGATAGACACAAGAGCCAATGTAAACAGCTCAAGCCAGGAATCAGTTTGAAAGTTGGAAAATATTCAACCCTTTGAGAAGAATTGGAAGTTGGGTGGGGGTTTGCGAAGGTTGCGTGAATAGGAAAAAAAAAAAAAAAGATTTTAGACATGAGGGATGTCTTTGATATATCTTTTGTACAGCAGAAATCTTTTCTAGTTAGTATTTTTAAACGAAACTTTCGATAAGGAAAGACAGAATTTTCCCCTACTTTTCTGTGCCGAAGAATATGAATTTAGGCAAAAAAAAAAGAAAAAAAAAGAAAGTCAGCAGAAATTAGTCTAGATGAACCATTTATAAAAGTCTCCTTTCTGCCAAATAAAAATACGTTGTTTCTGCAACAGGATTTATAAAAATAATGGTAAAGTGAAAAATAAAAGACAATATTAATCGAGGTTTGTTTTCCAATTTTTTTTTTTTTTTTGCTCTATGAAATACTAAAATGAAAATAAAAAAAAATAGACAAAAATTAAATAAAACTATACATAAAATTTCATGATGACGATGATGATGATAATGATAATGAAGATGATGATGATGATGATGAGAATGATGATATAGCAGCAGTTGAATGAAAAATATTGGTGTTTTCTTTTCTTGTTTTTCTTTTAAGAATCTAGATTTAAATTCTTCCTTATACTATAAACAGTTAGAATAGTTTGCATCAGGTAGTAGTAATATTAACCATTATTATTATTTTTTTTTTTTTACAAGCAATGGACAGATGATGTGTAGAAGAAGCTTTCTTAACTTTAGTGAATGGTTGTTTTTTTCCTTTAAATTTAGCTTTTTTTTTTTTTTTGTCATATATAGTCAGTAAATGTTTTTGGTGTTGTAGTTGAAGCCAAGCAACTGAGAGCCGGGCATGTTTTTTTTTTCTTAATGGTGTGAAGTGTTTCAACCGAATTTCTGAGTACCTACCCCCGGTGCTGTTGATGCAATGTTAAATCCTTGCGGACCCGGTGATCTCTTCTGTTTTCCTGATGGTGGCACTGCATCCCGGGAGTTTACGTTTCCCGACGTCGAATTATTTCCAGCCGAGGACTTCCGTTTTCGTCTTTTACTCGGAGGTCTTGCCGTATCTGTAACTGAAGAAATTGAAACAACAAAATCTTCTCACAATTTCAGAGGGAGGGGGCATTAACATGGGGGGGGGGGTGAAGGTGGTGCTATGAGAATCAATATATTTTAGTCTAAGCCAACAAACAACCCTCTATGAAGTTGTTTAACCAACTAGAAATAGGAGCTAAAACCCCTCCCAAAACCATACCCCACAGTCTTAAAGATGAGCACTTAGCTAATTTATTCTGAGATACCCCTGATATACCTCTGTTTCCAAGTTTTAATCAATTAGGGTTGATCTGGGACTTAAAAACAATGTGTCCTAGATATATATAAAAGAACTACATCTTAAACTCTACAACATACAAGTGCAACAGCTAATGTTGGCAGCTATAGGGGAAGAGATGCCCACCGAGGACACAAAACAGAGGCTATCGAGAATATAATTGATTCCAATTAACTCATACAATATATGGGTAGTAGTAATACAGTTAACACAAGCAAATGGAGGGAAGGTGGGACTGTCCTATACTCTAACTAAATGAATAAAGAACAATTACACAGAATAGCAACACACTGCATGTGGGTGTGTGTGAAAATATGCTACTTATTTAAAAATGCATAAAACTATCAGAAAAATGAGTTTTTTTTTTTTTTGATAGAGGGAAGGAAGAGGAAGGAATGGGCTTTGTGAAAAGTTCACTGATACGAGAGTATATTTAAAAATTCTCGTTTTAAAGAAAGTTAATAACAAATCTAGAATGCATGTCATTCTAATGATGAACCTTAAAGAGTAGAAGCAAAACTATAATAGAATATATAATTATCAAAGAGAGGAGAAGAAAAAAAAATTTTCAAAACAAGAAAAATTCTAGCCATATTCTTTTATGAAAGAAGCAATGAAGACAGTAATAGCAGTCAGTTACATTAATGTGGTAGGTTACTAGATAAAGTCTGCACAGTTGTCATCTGTGTGTGTATGTGTGTGTAAGAAAGGCAGTCAACCAGATAATTTTATAAAGAAAGGAAGGGAAATAATTTTGAAAAAGCGGCAAAAAAAAAAGAAACAAACAAAAACCAATGAAAAAAGTTCAGTTAAGAATGACACTAGACCATGAGATATTATGTAAAACATCTTTATAAACAAGGATCAAACTAGGATAGAGAGATAAGTTAGCTTAAAGTGTTTTGTGACCATATTTCTATTGAAATTTCAGATTCCTTAAATAGAACAAAAAATTTGGACATATTTAATAAAATGAAAGAGCGATGTCCAAATATGGGAAAAACATTAAAGTAGAAGAGCCAATGTGGATCAGAAGAACTTGAAATGAATTTCTTGATAAACATAATGATTTTAATTCAACTGAGACTATTCCCAAAATTGAGGAGAAGCGTATGAACATTGTTGAACACAGCTAATTCTAAAAACAGAACCCCCCCACCATAAAAAAACAAACATTACAGATGCCAGCAGCTGATGAAGGACAATGCATATTCAACTTCACTTGAATACTGGTTATCTCAAGTTTTTACACAAGTTGTGTGTATGTGTGTAGTGTGTATATCGAAGGGACTTTTCATATGGTGGTTTGACTAGGTAAAAACAGAAACTAGTTTTCTGTCTATATCGTGTCACCTGCTATATTCTCTCAAAAACAAAGGAAAGTTTCATTGGACAACGTATAACCCTAGATGCATTATGGCCTGGAAAAAAAAAAGACAATGGTTATAGCTGGAATGCCTTTGATCATAGGCCTGCTGGATCAGGAATGACCTGGGGCTAAACTACAACTATAAGGCAATGAGTGACACAGGTTATTAAAATAAATATATGAATGGCAGAGGACAGCAAACAATCACATACACACACACAATATCCAGAAAATTTATTTTTAAAACCAAATGTTAATGTTTGATTTTTTTTCTGTACTTTGCAGAAGTCCTTTTACAAAGGGAAGGGAAAGGGACATTTTATGAATGACATTGTGGCTATGAAAGACAGCATCCTCAAATAATAATTATACCAGTCCAAGAAGAAGCAAATAAAGAGAATGAAACAAACAAACCAATCCATAATCTGAGTCTCTTGATTTAGTGTTTTTAAGTTATTGGTGAATAGTGAAGAGCAAAAGAAATAAAAGCAGAAATAATTGAGTAATCAACCAAAAAACTCAAGGGAGAAATCACAACACACACACACACACACAGACACTCACAAAATCCCCAAAACTAATAAGAATTCATTATTCAGAACATGTTCTACATTAACGGTTTTCTTTTGTTCTAAAGTTTTATTTTCGTCTTTACAAAGATAAAGATATGATTTTAGAGGTATATCCTGTAGTTAAAACTGAACTATGTGAAATTAACATTTTTTTTGTGTATACGAATGACCCATAAACCAAAGCAGCAGCTGTTTTAACAATTACGGAACTTACAGAATCACAACCAGTAAACTTCAACTGATAATGAAAGGTAGGTGAGTAGGTGGTACACAGATAATAATAATAATAATAATAATAAATTTTTAAAAAAATCATTTCCAGACATTTCAGATTTTTTTAATGCCTCATCTTGTCTTAATAAACAGAATGAAAACTGTAGGAAAAGTAGGAGCAGCAGCAGCAGAAGTTATAATAATAATAATAATATTAATAATAATCATAATAATAATAGTAATAACAACATTAATAGCAAACATGCAGCAACAACCTCAATCAATGGATAAATGAGCTCATTCACAACGAAACCACTCAAGTGGAACACCAAAACTTCTCGCAAAACTAACTAGAATTTTTCTGCATATTAGACTAAAAAAAAAACAAAAAAAAAAAACCTTAGCAGACTGAGGAGAAAAAAAAAACAAAAAATAATAAACAACACAAGTCTTTCACTAAGATATAGATAGATAGACAGACAGACAGATAGATAGATATGAAAAAGTTGAAAAATAAAAAAATCAATTAACCTTTTCTTTTCGAAGGTGAGGTATCAAGTCTTGGTGAATTTCCAAAGGGTGAAATACGTTCCAGTAAATTATCTAAAGATGTAAAGAAATAAAGCAGCAGTTCTTAAAGTGTATATGTGGAGTAAAGAGCAAGTTTATTTCCAATTAACAGAGACTATAGAGATAGAAGCACGCGGTCAAAGGTCAAACACTGACTTACTTACAAAAAGGGAAAAAGATCGAATACCAAGTTCTCTTACAGAATAATATTAGTAATAGTAATAATAATGAAATGAAATAGATTTACAAAAAGCATGCTGTCCGTGTTTGTAGTCTGTGGCTTTATTTACTAGTGCGTTTATATGTATGTGTGCATATGTGTATGTATATTATATATGCACATATATATAATATATACACATCATATATATATATATATATATATATATATATATATATATATATATATACATATATACATATATATATACACACACATATATATATATATAAATATATATACATATAACTATGTATATATATAAATATATATATATATATGTAACAGACACATACACACACATTATAAAAGGTAAACAATTAAAATACTGAGGAAATCATTTAGTTGAAATCTAATCACAAATAATGTTGATGTTCAATGAAGTGGTGGTGGAGAGGAAAGAGCAGGGATTTGTGGTGGTGGGGACGGTGGTGATCAGGATTGTCCATGGAGGCAGCAGAAAAGTGAATTAATCTGTTGTCAACATGTTTCAAAAAAGGGATTCAATGGAGTGTGGGGTTAGTGGTGGTAACAGCAACGACAATAGCAGCAATATGTTAAATGGTCCAATGTTAGGATATGACAATGTTAGGACATGTGGAAACACTGTAATAAGGTGGGGGGTTTGGTTGATTAAAAGAAATACAATCTGTAAGAAACTTGGTTACTGCATCAAGTTCAATAGTTCACCAGCATGGTGTTATTGCCTAGTTCCCTGGCTAACCAATAATTTACCCAGTTACTTAACTGACCAACAAGTTGTATAGTAATCTAGTATTGATTTAAAAAAAAAATACTTATGCAGATAGCATCTCTGAGTAATTAATTCAATGACGTTCTTTACAAGTTGTATAAAAACACTAGTTGTTCATGATGTGTCTTTCAGGATGAAAAAGCCAGAAATCACCAAACCACAATAGTAATCCTAATGTAATTGTCTCCCTTGGACAATATAGCCCTTTTTGAAACTACCTTTGAACCTTGACCATTGCTGTTTGTAGATCGTAATGACTAACATCTTAGAAACTTGAGCATGTACCAAACTGTGGTGGTTCTCAAATTGTATGTCATAGCACACAGCAAGGAATATCTAAGTGCAACAGGGAATTTAAAAAAACCCCACAAATTTAAGGCTTTAAAAAAAATTTTCAAGTTTCCTGAAGAACGCATTATTCATAATTTTGTGGTATACAAATATAATTAAATAAAATGTAAGCAATAATTTTCTTTACTTCTTTACATATATTTTAAAACTTTAGAATGTTCTATTTTTCTCTTTTCAAGTTTCCTTACGAAGTGTACCAACAATTCTTTTTTTTTTATTTGCTCTCTAGTATGCCGTGAAGTCAAAAAGATTGAGGAACCACTGTTCAAAACTGATGGCAGTAGAAATATCTGCTTCAGGAGACTCATCTCCAACCACATCTAAAACAGAACCCATTCTTTGCCACATTCAAATGTTTTAATGATTTTTCCTTACATATCCCTGATATCTCCAACCTCAACCTTCCTTTCAAATGAATACCGCCTTATTCAGTAGGTCATACTGACCACTGGTCAATGAATATTTTCTTTTTAAGGTATGGGTTCCTTCAAGACATAATATATCTTATTTAATCACTATATCAACCCATCAATGGAAGTGATATATGTAATATATATAACCTTGTGCACTCTGCCCACACCTCCTGCACACTAACATGATATCTAATTTATACAATTGAAGTTGATATAATAGAAAGAGACAAGATAGACAGACAGATGGAAAGCAACTGCAAAATTGTTTTACTACACATATACAGACCAACTAAGAAAGACAAACTTAGTAAGGCTTGTACCCATAGATTACAGAAATACAGAAACTTGTTCAAAAACATCACAAACAATCCACATATTTACACAGAAGAAGCTGGAAGTGACAGGGGAGGAGGGAGAAGTTCATTGTAATTCAATTGTGATAATTAAGACAACAGTTACAAAATCTGCAATATGGGTTATATTTAGCACCAAATGAATGGAAACGAGGAGAAACAGAAAAATATTAAGGCAGGAAAACAAAGATAAGAGAAAGAAATAAACCATAATTTTGGTTAGTTTTAAATAAAACAATAGGTACAGACATGGTTGTGAGGCTAAGAAGCTTGCTTTGTAACCAAAGACATTTGCCTGATATATACAGGGGTACAAGTACATCGGGTAGGACCATGTGCAAGTGCCTTCTACTATAGCCTCAAGTTGACCAATATTTTGCAAGTGGACTTTGATGGACAGAAATTGTGAAGAAGCCTCTGTGTGTGTGTGTGTGTGTGTGTGCATGCGTGTGTGTGTGTGTGTGTGTGTGTGTGTGTGTGTGTGTGTGTGTGTGTGTGTGTGTACATGTGCTTAACCAATTAAAAAACTGGTGTTGTTCATGCTGTATCCGTTTATGTCCAGTAATGAAGCAACTGCGCAAATAGAGATCAATGAAGCCAGTACCAGATTGAAGGTTGAAACAACTGACAGAAACCCTGAAGATATTGCCCCAGCGTCACCGTAGTCCAATAACTGAAACCACAAATACCGAATAGCAGAGAAATATGGAAGCTTCCCAAACAAAAATTCTTAAGATTAGCCAATACAACATCGACATTCTCGTGTTGAACAAGGACACTGGACTTCCGTCAACTGAAACAGATATACCACCTCTAGCAACTAATTTAGTCTGTGTCACTTATCGTTCCGTAACTAACATCACTCTGCAAAATATAAAAGAAAATTCAAAAAGCATTACCATTTGTGGAAATGTCTGCTTTCGCTCAATTCCGAGAGGAGGCCAGTGAAAGAGCTGTGCAACTCTAATCAAGTGCAGGAAGTGAGAGAAAATATGTTTACTCCATTGTGTTCGAGAACCTTCTCCCAAAACAGAACAAATAAAATACAAAGTGACTAAATTTTCTTTAATATGATTAATTATTCTGCTCTCCCATACCAACACATACACTGTCAGTTCTTACCTAGTCAAACTAATTTTATCAAAAAGCTACAAGTTGCTTCTTGTTTTAACGTAATTAAATCATTCTGCTACTTTATTCCTAATTTCTGTCTTATCTAAATCTCCTATTACTTACAAAATTACAAATTTTCATAGGAATGTCAAGAGATTGAGACCAAACTGGAAGACTGCTGCCAAAGGCTATTGTTGAATTAATTGATTCAAATATCTATTTTACCAAACCCCAAAATACTGAAATGCAATGTTGACTTCAGCAGGCTTTGAACTCAACATGAAAGGATACTAAAATTTTGTCTGCAAATCTACTAATTTTTCTTATCAATCACCAAACTAACATTATTTTACAATATTTCAAGCACAGTGTGCAATCACAGGAACCAGTTTTTAATCACACCCAAACTCCCAGCATTAATGAAACAGAAAATAAATGGGAGGAGGCTATTAGTGTGTCACAAAGAAGAAACAAAATCTAATGACACAGATATCTTTACATAGATAACATCCAAGATGGCAAGAACACTTCATGATGTAGTCTATAGATAAATTCATACATTTGATAACAATAATAAAACTAGTTAACTCTGTAATTCTGCAATTGTGACAATACATACAGTATCAAGTAATGAAAGAGAAGACAAAATCAAAGGTGTTATACGTCTGGGAACTTAGCATAAGTTGTAGTAAGAGTTTGATCTATTCTCTACTCTTCCTAGTTGCTCAATACTGATATAAATAAAATTTCAAAGAATTATTACTATCACTCTTTTTCTGAAGTAATGAAATGGTCACAAGCTCAGTGTTCCCCAAGAACACCCTAACCAAACAGTTTTAACAGCATGAATTACTGAGCTGACCGATTCCATTATTCCAATATTCTGTGTAACTTTCAGTTTCACACAGTTATAAACCAAGCACTTATATCCTTGAAGTATGAAGCTTAGAATGAAAGTCACTGGCAAGCTTAAGGTCCAGTGAAATCTAAAAACGAGGAGAGGAAGGGGAAAATCTCTTAAATTAAGGGGAAACTGTTGGACTAAACATTAAAAATTGCTGGCACCTGTAATTTGACATGTTTTGCTACTAATTGCAAACAATATTTCTATCTATCTATCAATTTATCTGGCTTTGCATCTATATCTCATTCCCTCTCTCTATATATATAGGAAGAGATATTGGACAAGTTTAGGATATTACCTTAGAAACATGTATTTGTATCAGTGAGAATAAGCCAGGGACAAGAATGGTAAAAAAAAAAAAAAAAAACAACTTGCAAAAATATTTCAGTTTTTCCTAAATTATTGTCGGCAGTTTTCCCCACCTTCCATTTTAATAATGTAGGACAATTTCCCCTCCTCTCCACTGCAGTCCCAAATTTGTGCACTTGCGGGCATGGTTTAATGAGATTTGAACATGTCATTTGCCAGGTAAACCAGGAATAAAACATAATTGTTGTCATAAGGTTAGAACTTATAATCAAGGAGCCTCAATAAAAGTACATTAGTACTTTACCTACCTTCACAACATTGTTTTTACTCCATAAAAGAACATTAGCTGTGAGGATAAGGCAGTATGAAGTAGAAATAATAAAAAAATAATGAAAAATCCTAAATAGTTTATCCAGCTAAAATTTTTATGTTCAGATAAAGGGCATTCTTTTTTTTTTTTTTTCCTTTCTTCATTACAAAAACATGAACATGGAACAAAAATAAATCAACAAAATAGCAAACAGAATATTGAAATAAGAATAGAAGATATGCAAAAAAAAAAAAAAAAAAAAAAAAAAAGCAAACAAGATAGCAAGACATTTAATAAATATAAAATTAATGAGAAGCGTGACAAGTTAAGTCAGAGATACTACCTTGCAGACAGAGTAAGAAGAAAAACCATTCAGCCATGGGTTGCTATGATGTGGACAAACACAAGAGATTCAAGATTGATAGACGATATACATACATGCATGTGTGAGAGTGCACACACAAACACACACTATAGTTTAGGCTGAGAGGAAATAGAAGCAAGATGAAGGACTAATCATAAAAAATTTGAATCAAAAGAAAATTTAGCAAGTCAATGAAGACAACTGGTGGTCTGCAGCAGCTAGGATTGATATGTTAGAAGGTAAAACGAAAGAGTTACATTAGTTTGCCATGTGGCAAAGTATGAACAATTAATGCCTAAAAATCGAGCTTTTCCCAATATTCTCTGATGAAGAATTCCATTTGAAACATTAGATAATTCTTCTCCACATGGAACTGATAAAACCTTTTTGATATACCTTTTGGTAGAAAACAAAAAACAAAAAGAAGCAGCCAAATATTACAATAATTAAACACCAAAGTCAAACTAATTAAGCCATAACCTACTTTAGTGATTTAATTTAAGAAACAATCAAAGAAATGGCCAAGCTAATTGTAATTATGTAGGAAGAGAATAAACAGAAACAGTGCAATCGATAGAATTATTATGGAATTTCAGTTAATCTGATAAGAATGAAAGATGTACTGCATGCACTGGTATAGTTGACTGCATGTTATAGTAAGGAACTACTTACTAAACTGATGGCTAAACCAAGTGAAGTTGTGGTATGCATGCTCTGTTAATTAGTATTATCAAATTGAGAGAATAAGGAGTATGGACAGTGATAACTCAGTGGGAGGAGACTGGGAAAAAAACAACAAAAAAACAACAGTCTATCACAGCTGAACTTGATGCAAAAACGATATCCCAATGTTAATGTTACATTTGCTGAGTTGAAGCAAATTAAAATGAAAATGTTTTGGTATCAATATACAAAGGCCAATCCAACATAATAAAAAATGAGCGGAAGATTTGAGCTAGTGTGAAAAGCTAACAAGGGGAACCAATGCACAGTTGCTTGACCTGCTAGCAACAAAAGCCAAATCTTCCTCAAATTACATTAAACCCCACCCCACAAAAATAAACAGAACATTTTGGATGCTATAGCCTTAAGTATATGTACAGTGGCTGGATTCCTCACAAAGAAAAATCTACCATGGATGGAATATCTTTGCTCGAGCTTGACCTGGGACTAGATAACAACACTATGTTATGAGAGTAGAGAATGTAGAAGGCAGAAGGAGGATGCTATGGGAAACGTTTGTATAGAACTGTTAGAAGACCAAGCTAATCTATCTGAACAAAGGGAGGAGAAAAAAAAAAAAACTAACAAAAAGAAAACCCCCCATTTATGATTATGAAACAAAATGGCCAGCATTTGAAATTCTGACTACATGATAGGCACGACATATTTTGTGAGCCCTTAAGGCAAGGCACATAACTCTGCTGATTGTTGTTGGCTTTGAGCCTGCATTATAAAAGATTATACAAGTTAATGGTGCTGCAACAATACAAAAAAATCCATGTTCTATGAAGAAACTGAAGTCTAATAATGATTGTATGATTATTCCGAGTTCAAATCTAACCAAAGCTGGCTTTCTTTACATGCTTACAAGGATGATAAAACAAGTATCAGTTGACAGAATATGTACTGCAGGGGAGGAAGCAGGGTGTTCAATATAAACCATCTAACCCTAGAAAGCAGAGCCTTAAACATGACCATGTATGAATGAATGAACCAATACAAGAATCTATAGTGAATTTCAAAGTTTTCCTGCATTCTGATATTTACATCAATCCTTAAAACACATGAAAAACTTTTATTAACCAGATTTCATTTGTTGCTTATCTAAGCTTAATGATGTCAGCTGATAAAACTGTGTACAATGTCTAAATGTACAGATCTTCAGTTGCCATAATTCCAAACCTCACATGTAGAAGATAGAAGAGGATGACAGAATGAAAGAGAACCAGAGAGACACAGGTATCGCTGGTTATACCAAACAATACCACCACACACACACACACCACCACCTATTCATTAACCAATCTCATCACTGGTACTGGCTTCCAGGCAAAAAACTGCAAGAAAGTCATACTCCAAATAGATGCCAAATATAAGTAGCTTTAATTGAGACTGCAACTTCAAATAACTGTTAGGAGGGTTTCATATAAAAGTAAGACATTTTTTTCTTTTTAAAAGGAATTGAACTTAGTACCTACCATGAATTCTAGCACCTTATTACTAAAAGTTAAAAAATATTAGAGAGGACCATTTACACAGAATTCAAATTACATGAATCCATACAGACTGTCATACCATCACCATTAGAGAGACGGACTCTATTTTGGTAAATATAATAGCATTATGTCTTTTTTTTTAACATGTACAATAGCTTACGTTACATTTATTTAACTATAATACACTTAACATTTTCAGGTGGCAAAAGATTTAGGAACAATTGGTAACAAACAAAATAAGTAGACTAGAGAGAGAGAGAGAGAGAGAGAGAGAGAGAGATTAAAGAGACAGATTAAAGAGACAGAAAGAAAGAAGGAAAATAAATACAAACCTTATCATTAAGATAGACTAAAAAAAAAAAAATCTCAAAGAAAATGATATTTTCTCTAAAATAAGATACAGACTTGCATTACATTATAAATTACAAACACGAATATTGCAACAAATCCAATTTGTATCTAAATGACAGCATCCACTCACACATAATTCCATTTGCATCCATAGTAAAAGTTCGATGTATGTTGTTAATTGAAGAAAAATTTTCAAGTTAGATAAAGAATTTTGAGTGAAGTACCACATTTAACTCATCTTTTTTTGCTCCCCCCCACCTCTCAATGTTTAGAGGTGTGTGTTTGTTTACAAAATCTTAATCCTATTTGAGCAGTTATTTTTACAGCTGGACATCTCTTGTATAGCACTAACTATTTGATAATGAAATTAGAAGTGAAGCCTGTTTTGTCAGTCAGTTGAACTGAAGCAAGTCGAGTTATGTGCCTTGCTCAAAAGCACAAGACAAAAATGGCTAGAAATTGTTTGTCTAGTATTTTAAAATCACGGCTATTGTTAACCTCCCCATTAAAATTGTTGTTCTGTTCTTCAAATGAAATTGAAACGACCCATTCCTAACATAGTGTTCTGCTCAAGGCAAGAATAGGATGAGAAACACTAGATAGTAAAAAGCAACAGACATAGAGAGTAATTAATAACCAGTAGATAGCTTGATATGCTTGTATTTAATAAACACAAATGCCACTAAAAGAAATTAGTGTTTTCTCAAAGAAAAACTGAAGAAAAGAGTTGACATGCAAAACTTTTTAAAATAAACTCTTCTTTTAAAACATAATTTCACTGCAGAAAGCAGAAGCACAGAACTGTTAAGTAAGAGGGTGGGGTTATGACTTGATGAAGGAGAAGTAATGAAGCTAGAAGTGGTGGTGGTGGGGAATGGTGAAATACAACCTCACAAGGGATGAGGAGTAATATGGGACATGGTCTGGGACGCATGACATAATGCAAGAGAAATAATGATATTACAACCAACTCCATTGTCATCATCATCATCGTTTAACGTCCGCTTTCCATGCTAGCATGGGTTGGACGATTTGACTGAGGACTGGTGAAACCGGATGGCAACACCAGGCTCCAGTCTGATTTGGCAGAGTTTCTACAGCTGGATGCCCTTCCTAACGCCAACCACTCAGAGAGTGTAGTGGGTGCTTTTACGTGTCACCCGCACGAAAACGGCCACGCTCGAAATGGTGTCTTTTATGTGCCACCCGCACAAGCCAGTCCAGGGGCACTGGCAACGATCTCGCTCAAAAATCCTACAGGAGCCAGTCAGGCGGTACTGGCAACGGCCATGCTCAAAATGGTGCATCTCATGTGCCACCCGCACAAGAACCAGTCCAGGGGCACTGGCAACGATCTTACTTGGCTTGCCGGGTCTTCTCACGCACAGCCCATTTCCAAAGGTCTCGGTCCGTAGTCATCGCCTCGGTGAGGCCCAATGTACGAAGGTCTTGCCTCACCACCTCAGCCCAGGTCTTCCTGGGCCTACCTCTTCCACGGGTTCCCTCAACTGTTAGGGTGTGGCACTTTTTCACGCAGCTATCCTCCTCCATTCTCACCACATGTCCATACCAGCGCAATCGTCTCTCTTGCACGCCACAACTGATGCTTCTAATGTTCAGCTTTTCTCTCAAGATACTTACACTCTGACGGGTATTCACATTGACATTACATAGACAATTAACACAAACTCATTAGGGGAGAATAAACGGAAGCACAATCTCAGTACCTGGCATGAGAAACATTGCAACATTAAAGCAGATTCTCCTGGGGGACAGAGGGTGAAAGAAAACTTAGTGACATGCCCACACCCTTGTAGACAGGAAGAGAGATCTTCTAATTTAGTTGAAGGAAAGACTTTACTTCATCAAATGAGGGAGAGACTTCACTCAAGTAGTTGAGAAATAAAGAGATAGACAGAAAGAAGTGCTGCTGTTGGAAAGGTGGTTGTGGTTGATCTTATGACAAAGAAATATTTCAATTTTCAATAGTTAATATTTTTTAAAGGTTTGGATATAAATTTTTAATAATATTTTTTTGTGTGTCTTTCTCCTATTTTGTTATAAATGATAGCTGCTATTGTCTACATTGCCAACTCCTTTCTGTAGAATAGGTAGAAAAATATACTGTATATATGTGTATGTGTGTGTGTATACTGACACCAACACATATACATATACACGGAATACACAAAAAATTCAAATAAATATAAAGAAAAAAGAACAAACACAAAAACCACGTTAATGCATTACAAATAAAACCCAAGAGAAAACTTTAGAAATACTTATGTTTAAGATGAAGAGATAACAATAAAACGGAAGAGAATGTGCATTGCCATTAGTATTCGCAGTCCTGTACACAGCCAGCTGGAGCAGTGTTGGCCGGCTATACTTACGATGATGGTTGTGGTGAAAAGAAACAAAAGTTGGTATCTTGCCTTTACCTGGGGGCGCCACCATCCTCTGCCACTTCTGGAACAGTGTCGTCTTCAGGCAGTCGCGTGGATTCAGTCCGTAGGCTTTGTGACGGGACATCAACTCCTGCATTGGTTCAAGAATCACACACAGCTGTAAAAAAAAAAGATGGAAACTATGCAAAGTTATGTATGCAATGACCAAATGCTACAGAATTAACCCTTTAGCATTTAAACTGGCCATATCCAGCCAAAATATTCTACCTGTTTTATGTTCAAACTGGCCAGATCTGCCCTCTCACACCTACCCTACAATGTAATTTAAAAAAATTAACAGTCGCCTCATCAAAATTTAATAGCTACAAGATAATGCATGATTAATTCAAATCAATGTGAATAAAAAAAGCATTACTTTTGATAGAACAATGTAAATACTAGAGGGTTAAACCGGCCACAATCTGGCTCAAATATTCTATTTTATGCTCAAACCATTCAAATCTGGCCTTTCACACCTATCCTACAATCTCATTCTCAAGATAAACAATTACATTATTGAAATCTTAAAACTATGAGCTAATGCAGGATTGATTCAAAACAATGTGAATGAATAAGTCTTACATATGACACAATCTGAATGCTAAAGGGTTAAACATTTTTTTATTCCATGAATTAACCAAAAGAGTAAGAACAACACCTATGATTGTTAGAATGTTGAGGGGAAAGAGCAGAAGAAACCATTACTTGTGGGTTTATTCTCAGGCCTAACCGGAATATTTGTAATGTAGTGGATTCTGATATAGTTGTTTTGATGGACTTCTGCAGTTTCCATTAACTAAATTTTATTCATAAGGCTGAGATCAACCCAAAGCTATTGTAGGAGACAGCTCACAAAGCACAGTACAGTGGGATTAAATAAATTTACTACAATACTTTGCCATTATTGCAGGGGTTCCCCTTTCCACAAGTTATCTGGCGACTATGAAGCAACAAATACTGTTTCTAATTTAAGTAAAGGCCAGCAATTTTGAAGGGAGGGAGTTAGTTGATAACATGAACCCCAATATTTGTCTGGTACTTTATTTTATTGACTCTAAAAGGAGAAATGACAAAGCTGATCTCGGCAGGATTTGAACTCAGAACAGACAGACTGGGACAAATATACCAAGTTATTGTTTTTCTTTTTTGATGCTTAAACAATTTTGCTAGGGATGGGGGTGGGTCTCATCAATACCATTGAACCCCGTGCTTCAATGGTACTTTATTTTAGTGACCACCCAGGAAGATAAAAGGCAAAGTTGAGCTCAGCAGTAACAGAACTCAGAATGTAGGGTTGAAACAAATACTGCAGAGCATTTTGTTCGATGCTCTAATGATTCTGCTAGCTCACTGCCTAATAATAATAATAATGATGATGATGATGATGATTTCAAATTTTGGCACAAGGCCAGCAATTTTGGGGGAGTGGGTAAGTCGATTCCATTGGCCCCAGTGCTCAACTGGTATTTAATTTATTGACCCCGAAGGAATGAAAAGCAGTCGACCTCAGCGGAGTTTGAACTCAGAACATAAAGACAGACGAAATGCTGCTAAGCATTTTTCCTGGCATGCTAACGGTTCTGCCACCATGCTGCTTGAATTTTTTTTTACTATCAGAACAAGGCTTAAAATTTTCAGGGAAGGGGCCAGTTGATTACATTGACCCCCACCCCACTCAACTGGTACTTATTTCATCAACCCCAAAAGGATGAAAGGCAAAGTTGACCTAGCGGAATAATAATAATAATAATAATTTATCAGCATCAGTGATTTGAATTCAAAAGTTCAGAGGTCAATGAGTGCTAGTGAACTAATACTCAATCACTAACACCTCCATTGTATGAAGGAAATTAATTAAGGCATTGAGTTTACTTATAGTTGCTCAGTAGCATCACACGATTCCCTCACACTCAGTAGTGCCTTTAAATTGGGGACCATGACAAACCTAGGATAAACAGCACCATACACATATATTGATGATACTGATGATAATATATATATATAATAGATTATTGGGTTCCTCTGCAGTACCTTAGGCAAATGTGTTCCCCTATAACCTCAGGTTATCAAATGCTTTGTAAATGGAAACTTCAGAAGCCTGCTCTGTTGTGTTTGCATGTGTGTGTGCATTTGAATGTTTACATTCTGCATTCAGCTACAAATAAGTTATGTTTCTTGATGTCCTCTATCAACAAAATTGTCCCCTATCCCATCACTTTTGAAGAAGAGAGGAATGAAAAATTCCTTACTTGAAAAGCATGTTAAGGGTAGGCGATAATAAGGGCATACTGCTGTAAAACAATGCCTCCATAATATATATTTGTAGAGCAACCAGTCCTTGCAGGAACTAGTATAGTTCTAGCCAGGTATGTAATGCATGAGCAGATGGGATGAATTATAGATACAATGAAACATACTGAGTGGATGAAACACTGTTGAATTCAGTGCACATAATTTGAAGTGACAGTGGCTTAGAGAGAAGAATCTTTGGGAAACAACTTGGGAAATGTTTTAGCTCTATACAGTAAGACATATTTATACAAAGCCTATGTTTGTAAAAATGGCTTGAAATAGGGGTAATGAAATTTGCTAGGCAGGGTTGTTCATATAACAATCAATGTAATAATATTAAATACAGACCGTTTTGTAGAAGCTGTTAGTATCTTTAATTTGCAACATCTTTAAATTCCAGCATTGAAACTACAAATAAATTAGCATTTGATGGGAAGCATTGTGCAGTCTTTAGTGACATGACAGTGCCAATAGTAATTTGTAACTTTATTACTAGATCACAAACATTGGAGGTGGGTAGAGTCAATTTAAGTTAACCCCAGTATAAACCCAAAAAGATGAAAAGCAATGTTGCTATGGTGAGATTTGAACTCAGAATGCAATAAAGACCTGACTAAATACTAAACACTGCTATCACTAATAACAACAGTTAGTTTTGACCTCAGTATATTACTGGATGCATGAAAGGCAGAGAGAACAGTAGCAAGGTTTGAATTTTAGAAAAAATAACTAAAAACCACAAAACATTTCCCAAAGCACACAACCACTTCAGTTTACTGCACCTAATAATAATAATAATATTAATTAGTAACGGGAGCTAGGGTTTCATATGAAAGTCCTGTGTGCTGATGACTTCTGTCATTTCAGAAGAAGCTATGCTCAGATGCAAGAAAGAAGTAGTTAGGAAGTATACAGGAGGTACATTGGGATCACAGGCAGAATAATAAAGAAGAAAATATTGGTACGTAGAAGATGCACCAGGGTAGTTAGCAGTAAGAACATCAGTGAAAGAAATTCTTTCAAGTATCAGGATGATTGCCCAGAACTGACATCTTCTCTTACCTAGGTGACCTAATTAGCAATGGAGGTGGATGCCCAGAAAGTAGAATAACCAGAGTAACAACAGTATGGAAAAAATTCAGGAGCCATTATTGCTGATATCAGCAAAAGGCTTCTCTCACTGAATGAAGGACAGATTATGAGATTATGAGGTGTTATGTTGCATGAAGTCTAGAAAGAAATGATGTGAGCTTGTTTGGCTGGATGAATTATGTTAGTGTCTATGAAAGATGAAGCACAGATGAGCTTAGGAAAAAAAGTGTATGAGAGGAATTAGATGTAGCATGTAAGAAGTGCCAGGTGATCTAGGTGGAAGAGCCCTGCTCTCAGGATACTGAACCTCGTGGAGGAAGCGACCCATGTGTTTTTCAAGTAAGAGGTTTTTATTCCATTTGTCTCAGGAATTGTCAACATGACTGCTTTTGCTCATGTGGTTTCATGCTTAGATGCCATACAATATAACCATCCACATGACAGGTTTCCATGCAGTCTGTCTACCAATTCCACTCACAAGGCATTGGTTGATAAAGGGCTGTAGTAGAAGACCCAAGGTGCCACAGAGCAGGATTGAACCTGAAACCACTTGAAGCAAACTTTTTGACCACACAACCATACAAATAAAAAGGTACCAGGCTGGAATTGATATGACTAACTAAAATCCTTGAAAGTATGACCCCAAATTGTCTGCAATCTAACAAGTGTTCTGCTTTTGCTGAGTCTTTTTGCTGTCTGGTTACTCATAGAAAAAACAAAAAACAAAAAAACCTCATCAATCTATCTCATCCTTCCCCATGATATGTAACTTTAATTACAAACACCCTTCTGTATAACAAGTAGGGAAGGTTGAGCAATAGAAATGCTTCTACAGCAAGGTTGTCTTAGTATTAATCACACAACAGTAAAGTAAAGAAATTAAAAAAAATTATTTTATTAATACTGTTAAATTGGAGCAAGCAGAGTTGTGTGCCATGACCAAGGGAACAAGCACAATGGCAATAGTAAGTGGTATTTTCCGACTTGTTTCAGTCATTTGACTGCAGCCATGCTGGAAACAAGATTAAAAAGATCTTTTTTTTTATGACAGCTATCATTTGAACAGGTACTTTAACCTCAAAGTCAATGCATCTCAGTGTTACTATTTACTGGCACTGAAAGTTGCTGAAAAACTGGTATTTAAATATATTAATTCTTCTCCATGCAGTCCTTTAAATTGCTGTTTCAGCCTCATTTAAAATTGTTTTTGTTCTCTAACTTAAATTATTAAACTCTTAAAAATATGGATTAAAAAAAACAAAACAAAACAAACGAAAAATGTCAGTTGTGTTGCCTTCCCTAATGGTGTAGCAATGGCCACAAGTGGAGCTCCAGGAATTTTTCGAAGGGAGGACACAAGATTTACAAGATCAGAAGGGAATATAATTCCCGAAGAAAAGGGTGTAATAACATTATCTAGAAGGGCACACTTCTTTCTTGGAGTGGGGTAGGGGTGTGTGGGGATGGGAAGAATCCCCTCCCCTCCAGATTTAGCAAGATGATAAAATCTCAAGTAATTATTCCCTTCACAGCACACACAAAAAAAGAACAGGCCAACAAAGGAGTTCCTTGTGCTTGCACAGTCTGATAGAAATAGCAAAATAAAGGACACATCATATGATGCAGTTCCTGATATACAAAAACACAGGATGGCCATGGCTGGAATGCCATTTTTCATAGGTCTGCTGTATTAGGATTGACCTTGGGCAAAACAACAATTAAATTACAGAACACATTTAAATTGTTAGCAAATGGATAGGTATAGATAGGTAGCATCCAGTCATGGAGGCAACAGCAGTAAATACAGAATGCCACAACAGTATTGCAAAAAGCATGCAGGGTGTGTCTATTGTCTCTTCAATTTTTAAAGCAAATCTTTGCTTTGTACAAAAAAGACAATAGTCAACTAAATCTTCATAATATTATGGTTAGTCCACAGTACTCTGTAAGGAGCATAGAGTCGGTTTCCTGGTTTCTCAGGCATATATATTCCTCCCTGGAATATATATGTTTGTCGCAGGATTACTCATTTTTACAAGCTGAGCGGCCCAGTGAAATGAAATGAAATGTTTTGCTCAAGATCACAGCACATCACCCAATCCAGGAATTGAAACCACAATCTCGCGATCATGAGTTCAACACCCTAACCACTAAGCCATACACCTCCGCTTATATTTATATATACATATGTTAAATACATATCATCAGATTTTATGCAGGCAGCATACATATTAATAATAGTTGTTCTTCACAATCTAAGGCTGACATGGAGGTGGAAGAGGCTCCAAAGCTGGTGCTATCAACTTCTTTAATGCTGACTGTCAAAATAAATATAGTTCTTGCCACTACTAGTACTAACTACAGCTACCACTTTTAATAAGGCCCTTACACTACAAGAAGTAAGTTGCAGCTCACCAATTTGTTAGACATATTTTTCTAATTCTGGTTACAAACAAAAGAAAAACAATTGTGTGGAGAAATTACTCACCCGTAAAAAGTTAAGTGTATAATTTGTCAGACCCTGTCTAGTAATATTTTTACTTAATTGTTCAACCATAGCAGGATCTTGCTGTAAGAGAAAGAAGAAAAAAGTCATTTTGCATATATAGTATATATGTACACATATATATATATGTAAATAAATAAAAACAGATGCTTACAGTTATACACATCTATCTATCTAAAATGGGAAGGGAAGTAAAAATTCCTTTAACAACTGTCACATTGCAACTGTGACCATATAATAGCATAAATAGATCCTGTGTTAAGTTTTTCAAAGGTACTGACCACATATGTCTGTTGAATATTCATGTTTTGTGTGTTTGTCACTCATACTCAAGAAACATTTAAATGTTTAAACTTGAAAAACTTTAAAAAGGAATTTATTTGAAAAATGTTTTAGCCATATTTTAAACATTAATTTGTATATAGATAGATAATCAAAGCAGTTAAGTATATAGTAGTATTTATAAACCAACAAAACAAGACAACCTAGAACAGCAAGGTCATAATTTTTAATCTCCTACATTTAACCACTTCTTTCTTATATAAAGTAATTCCTATGCAGATATGGGTTGGCCAAGTCTATAAATTTCAGATGTATCTTCACAACACTCTGTGGAGAACATATTTTTTACAGTTGGATGCTCTACAGGTAACCATTCAACCATGAAATAGGGTGTGCCAAACCGGAGCAAACAGAGTTATGTACCTTAGATGACCATCATATTGTTGTGAGTCATTGGACTGCTTCTTCAATGGGTTATTCCATTTTTTATTTGACTGTTATTATTCTAGCATATCAAACAACATTGAACAACCATGGACAAACTGCAGCCCATACTGAATGGAAAACCACCTTGAATTTTATTTGTAGTGTAGCTCATCAGATGATGAGCCATGCCCCTTACAGCCTGCTTATCAAAAGAGGTTGTCTATGCTTGACATAGAAGCTTCTTTATTGACTCGTTTGTACAGAAAATGATCAGAATAGTGTGGAGTAAGGTGTTTTACCTATCCTACACATTAAGCTTAATAAGTGGAATATTTAATGATGTAGAAGTATTCATCTAATTGAATTCGAAGATGACGATGGCAACAATGTGTCTGTGTCATCAGCTATCATGACCATTTCTACAAGAAATCCAGAGTTAATAAACATGATAGGTAGCCCAACACATTAGTTACAACATTATCAAATACACTACAATAACGTCTGCATCATCATATGCTCAGACCATACTAAAATAGGTCTCCCATGCCAACTTAAAGGTTGGGGCTTAGCTCTAATGTTAATCTATATGAGAAATATAAATCTCTCTCAGGATAGAATATCAATCAATTTGCAAACACCATTTCAATATGATCAGAGAATGAAGTGCTCTGACCAGAAACACAATAAAATACTGCAGTGGATTTGAACTTATGACCGATAAGCAGGTAGTCCAATACCTTAATTATACAGTACTTGGCTATCTCATCTCATTATTATCACTACAGACATTGCATTGTGCTATACTACATGGCACAGAACCATCATTCATGATTTGTGTACACATGTGTTTATATCAAATATACATACAGTTTTCTATATGCTGGTGACATGTAAAAGCACTCAGCACACTCTGTAAAATGGTTGGCATTAGGAAGGGCATCCAGCTATAGAAACCATGTCAAAACAGACAATTGGATCCTGGTGCAGCTCTCCGAGCTGTCCAGCCTGTTCAAATACATACACACACACATATATATATATATATATATATGAGTGTGAGAGTGAGAAAGAGAAAGCAGAAGGGAGATATGCCAATAAGTTCATAGGAATAATGTGCCATTTTTATAAAATAAGAAACATTACCTGCATTGCTATTACACTTCTTGGAATTAATTCTCGATGTTGTCTGGTAGCAAAATGCCATGATCGAATTCTCATGAGGTCATCAAATGTAAATTCTAAAATCAATCTTCCTTCAGTGACTACCTGTAGAATTAGATAAAAGAGAGTTCATGACATCTTCCATTTTTATATCTGCACACGCACACCACACACAAACATTCATTAACTATTCTGATGCCAACCCATCTGAAACAACCCCTGGTTTCAAGATACATAACTGTTCATGTTTGAAAGTGTTGACAATAATCATAATTTTGTGACCACTTCCCCCCACAAAAAAAAAACAAAAAAATCCACACTATTACCTAACCACAAATTCTTATATATAAGGTACAATGATAAATAACTCACACTTTCCCCATTGTGTTTGCAACATTATAAACAAAATTGATTTGATCCACCCATGAGCTGCATGCTACTTTTCATGAACATGGATTGCAGCTTTGTACTTACAAATAGACCAATTTGTGCTTTGAAATCGCCACTCCTGATTGACTATCTTCTCCTGGTTGTATGGAACTTTTGAGTATTATAATATTATTTTCACTTGCCTCCATGGATAACTTCAAAGCACTTCTAGCAACAAATCTGTGTATATGTAGGCAAGAAGTTTAGACAGCTTCTTTTGTTGACAGTCCCAGCTAATAAATTTTCTCTTGCTTACCCCTGACGTTTTAAACATCTAGACCATACAGACTTCCTAGGCAGTTATCAATATTCTTCTCAGCATTACATGGATGAAGTAAATCTCTTGTATGAAAAATTGGTCAAGCACAAGTCTAAATATTTCCCTCACAGGAGGAATCAAACTCAGCACTAAAAGCCAATGGATTGAGTTGATTTTACAATGAATGATTACTTTGGTGAATGAACCTGTTTGATGAGAGTTGAATGTCTGGGCCACAAACACAATACAATGTCAGGAGCCAAATGCAAACCACAGATCTCATCTTGTTAGCTAGTAAATATCTCACCAATTTTGGGCATGCTCATTGTCGCAAAGCAATAAGAAAGCTACATTGCTAGAAATAACAGCCAAATCTATCTCAAATCACACCCTTCCATGTTAAACAAAGAAATACATTTGATAATGTAATTCTTATTAAAAAAAACCCAAAACAAACACAAACCTATCTGTTTAATTAGGGCTGTCCTAGGGCCTAAGCATTAAAAAAAAAAAGCAACTTTCTCAACTCCCACTGTACATCCAAATAGGTTTTTCACAATACATTTAAGATACTCTATATTTTTGTATGTAGACACAAGCAGAAAAACAATTAAATGTCTAAGATGAGTTTTTGACAAATAAAATGTAAATTCAGTTTAGTCAGTACCTTAGTAAACATGGGTTTGCCATGATGGGTGATCATCATAGCCTGGTCACAGTCTAGTGAAATGGTTGTATTATGGAATGATTCTTTGGGATGTTTTAGTAAGTAGTAGAGATCTGTTATGCCACCTTCAAATATACTGCGAAAATAGCGAGGTATTAAAGTCCGTCCAATTGCTGAAATGGTGAAAAAAATAGAAAGAAAAAGAAAATCAGAAAAGGTTACTATGAGTTCAAGGTTAACAAATTCACAAAAGAGTCTAACTTGAGTTCTTTTCAGACTCTATTCCTAACCAATTTCAGAATGAATGTTAACGGACTGATTTGATCTCCAAATCCCTTCAGCTAGTCATGAATGAAACTTTACACTTCAACCACATGGCTCTGGACTTGATTTCATTGTGTGAAACTTCAGGCAAGTGTCTTCTGTAATAGCCTTGGTGCAACCAAAGACTTGTGAATGAAATTTGGTAGATGGAAATTTAGCTACAAAGTACTGGGGACATTATAATTGACTAAAACCCAGTCACTTGTTGTAATCCAATGACTGAAACCAGCTAAAAGAGTAAATGGAGTGAATAGCTAGAACAATCTAGAGCAGTAATTTACAGATGATTTGCTGAACGTTGTACTGTCATTATGATATTCCCCATTTTCTAAAGTAGTTTGACTCTGTCTAGTTTTCATAGAAAGTACACACACACACACACAATCTTCCGCTATAACTCTTACTATGAGCAGTGAGGTCATTCAATTTGTTTAAAAAGGCAGATAAATTCCTTTCAGATCACGCTCTATTGTCATAAAAAATGAAAGGACTCATATACACTGAGTGAATAGAAGGTGGGGTAATATAACTGGAACATCTTTGGTCATAAATCTGCTTGGTTCAAAGTTGACCCAAAGCTAAACAATGCAGGCAATGCATTTGAAATAATCCCTCTGCCCTACTGTTGAAATAAATGGTATTTCAGTAGTGAGGGCCATAAGCCAGGTTAATAAAGTGCTTAACAACCATGTTATAAATTAACATGTTTAATACAAAACAGTCTAGTTAATGTAATGCATTGAATTGTGGTGAGGAAATGGGTAATGTGAGAGAAAGAGCTAAGATGTACATTAAGAAGTTCAACTGATCTGTTAGGAACATTTGAATTACTATGTGTGTGTGTGTGTAAAAAAGAGAGGGGTCAAATGTAACATGGAGTATCATAAAACTATGGAAGCTCACTTCATTACAAAGTTTAAGTTTACACTCAACTGTCAAAATGATCTGGGCTTATCTCTGACTTCAGAAAACAATAAAATATGAACCACAACCATTACATGTAGATCTTACAAAGAAAAAAAAAAAAAATCTAATTGCTAAACATTTATATAGAAAGACATGGGAAACATTTAAAAATATAGAAAACCTTACACACATCTACACATTCACTTGACAAACACTTTTGAAGTTAAGACTTAGGTCATGTTATTAAATCCACTTATTAAATCATATATAGAATGATATGGTTGAGTAGATATTGTAGTGGTTTGTCAGCTTATATCAGAGGAATGCAAATTCACTGTTCCCCTGGACAGAAGAATTTTTCACTGCCCCAGTTCACATACATATAATTATACAAACACCACCACTACTGCGGAGCAGTATTGTCAATGAAACAGCCCAGATGGGAGAATATGTGTATAGGAATGTTGAATTATTAAATCAACAAGATACTACTATACTGTGAGAATCACTGTCCAGATGGGTGAATATATAAATTGCAAGATACTCTATTGTAAGAAAACAAAGTACCAGAAGGACGGAGAAAGCAAAGAAAATGAATTTGACTATTTTCCATCTTTCCACTCACTAATTGCCACACAATTTAACTCCCACCCCGAACTCTTGTACCAGCCACATTGTTTCATAAACCCACAATGTAGATATAAAGCTTCTCAATTTGCAACGAAGTTGACTCAGCTAGGAGACAGGGTAGCCACTATAGTATAAAAGGGGACTGCTGTATTTTGAAGACAAGAGACACAAGGTTCCTTATATCACAAAGGAAGGCAACCTGTCTAGGAGAAGAGTAATAGTAGTACTGCTAAAGTAATAAGAGGCAGTATGAACAAGAATCATGCTGGAATTGAGAAGAAAGGTTGTCTGTAAAGAGGTTCAAACTTGAAATGCAAAAAAATTTAATGAAATATAGCAAGGCATTTTATGCAATATTTTATATCAATTTTTCCATCCACTGTGCTCAGTATTATTACACACTAATGTATGATACTACAATGAGTTAACATTTTTTCAGTGACTTTTATTGGTTTGGTTTAGAGAAAGGAGCAGTGCCCATAGCTTTTGGAAGTACTCTGAGATCAATGAAACTGATGCAGTTAATAATTCTTCTTCTTGAATAAAGCAACAAGCTGGCAGAACTGCTAGCATGCTGAGCAAAATGCTTAGTGGCATTTCATCTGTCTTTATATTCTGAGTTCAGATTCCGCCAGAGTTGACGTTGCCTTTCATCCTTTTGGGAGTTGATAAAATAAGTACCAGTTGAGCACTGGGGTCAATAAAAATCGACTTATCTCCCCATCAAACTTGCTAGCTTTGTACCAAAATTTGAAACTAATATTCTTCTTGAAGGTAGGACTGGATGTAGTGGTTAGTGCAGGGTGGACAGTGCATGGGTGAGATTAAATTGCCTGAGTGGAAGTGACAGGAGACTAGCAAGCTCTGAAGAGAAGGAGCAACTGTAATAGTCTAATCCTTAAACATTCATATAAAGATACAAAGGAGACTTTTCAAAATATAGATTAATAAAAATTTAAAAAAAAACAAAAAAACTAAAGAGCAGAGAGAAGAGACAAAATTATAGGATACTCACTGTATCGTTTTAGACCATCTTCTAAACAGAATGTTAAAGTTAATGTTGCATCATCTTCAAAGAATTCTGTTGCAAAGGCATCCCACCAAAGATTATCACTTTCCTGTGAGATAATAAAGAGAGAGAGAATAAATTTAATGTGTCAAAAACAAACTGAATATTGCTTCAATATATTTCTATGTAAGAGTTGTACAAGACAAAATCAGTAAAGTGCCAGATAACAAGACACTCAGCTTTAAAAAGAATGGCTCTGTAAAATTATTGGAATTATTATTATGAAAAAATTTGAAATTTAATAAGAGTTATTTCTAATATTATGAATGTTGAATAGACCTAGATACAAGAAGTCTAAAAATAAAGATGGGGAGGGTTTTTTTTACAATTCAGTACATTTAATCATTCATTTGTTGGATCATGGCTGATCTGAGAATTAAGCAACAAACCAATCAGAGATGGTGTTTCATCACAGACCAAAGGCAATACATTAGATTTTAATTACTTAACATAAGATTGATTTCCTAGAGGTGGTGGTTGTTTTTTTATACCCTTCCACAGATCAACTTTGATCCACAGACTCGTATGCACACCTGTATTTTTTAATTTTTTATTATTATTAAAGATAGCAAGGTGTGAAATTTGGCTAGTGTTTCTAGCAGATCAAATGAGATCATAGACAATCCCTCAAAGTCCCATTTTTCCAGAGAGAGGAAAAGTGTGTTGGTGAAGACATTAGTAGGCCCACAATGCAAATGCTTGTTTTTTTGGTCCCCACACTCAGCCAATGTCAAGAGGAAAACAAAGAACAAGTGAAGAGTAATCAATCCTAGTATTTGAATGGTATTTTGCTTATTGATCTCCAGAGGGATGTAAGGTGGAGTGAACTCATAGTACAGAGAGCAGAAAAAAAAAAGCAAAGCATTCTAGCTGATTCTCTTATGAATTCACTACCTCCATGTGGGGGTGGTGCAATAGTGGTGAAGAGTCACCCAACCCCAGCATAGTGTATTAGTAATACCTTATGCAATTTACTAAGGACAGGTGAAAGGTCGACACCTGACCAGATTTGAAATCAGAATGTAACGGCACAAACAAAATGCTCTATAAAGCATTTAAATTAGATGGCCACTAACAATAACATGCTACAGTGCCGAGGGTTTTTTTCTATTTTTTTCCTTGCCCCATCCCCAGAGAAAAATCTGAATTCTAATTAAAAGGAATGTACTAAATGGCACCTGTAAATTTCCCTGCCCCTGACACCTATTCATGATTGATTTCTTACACTGGCATAAATGAAAGTGTGGTTGTATGGTTGTTAAGAACACTACTTCTGAACTATGTGAGTCCAGGTTTAATTCTGCTGCAGAACACCTTGGACAAGTGTCTTTTATCATAGCCTCAGGTTGATCAATAACTTCGTGAGTAGAATTTAGTAGATGGAAGTGTGTGTGTGTGTGAGTGAGTGAGTGAGTGAGTGGGTGAGAGAGAGAGAGAGAGAGTGAGAGATCAAAAGATAAAAATATTGAGTAAATAGAAAAACAGGTGGTGCTTTATTTTCATAAATATAAAGTACCAGATGAATTGCCCATTGAAAACACGTGACTGGTGATGTTGGGAGTGATGAAGGCAGGAAATCATAGTCAAATCCACAATGTAAAAGAATGAAACTTAATGTTGTAGGACATTCAACCCTTTTGATGTCAGGCCTTTGACATCAGTTTAATAAACCAATACACAGTTCATTTACTGAACTCCTCCAAATTCAGTTATTTTCAAAATTACTTGAAACACACAGCCAGTGTGATGTATTATATTAGAAATATAATCATACAAGTCATAACTGGTAAATGTACTGTTTCAGCTAAGTAAAAATTTGCATACTACATTTAAGAATATAGCCATAAAACGATTTTAAAATATTCACATACACAGCCCTCTGAGATTTTGTAAATGTATTAGATTTGCCCTCTTTTTGTTTTCTTTTTGAAACTCTCCTCCCTGTAAAACAAGTCTTAAAATACTGAAACTCATCTTCAGACAGCACGCTGAAGCATGCACATAGATGAGCATGTGGGTCTGTATAATGTGTGTGTGTGTGTGTGTGTGTGTGTTATACACATATGCACATGTCATTTATTTATTATCGTACAAGTTTGCAGGACATTCACTGGGACAGAACTCAAAAGCCCTTATTTATTTCCAGTATTTAACCACTTATTTCATAGAAAATCTGCATATCTAAAGAGACATGTAAACTCAATCATAGCACATGTGCACATGTCAAAATAATACAGCACAAACAGGAAAAACTATTGAAAATGTGTTTCACTAATTTTTGTTTTAATCTAAAACTCTGCATTTCAAGCCACTGATCCATCAGTATAAATAATAACTCACTGAAAATTATTCAAACTTTGATAATTTTGTCTTTTTTGAAGGCAATGTACATTCAGGATAGTGTTATCTAACATTTTCTTCTTTCTAAGAGAGTGGGATGCGATTTGAGGGAGATTCAGTTGCTATTTTTAGCAGGCTGAACAGTTGCATAGAGGACCCTAATGAGATTGACTAACACAGCTCAGGTCACAGATACTTAGATGAAGGGAAATTTATATGCTTTTAGAACAAGGGCAATACATGAACACACATACACACAGTGTCTATCCTACCAAACCATGAAAACAGTTTAGCTCTGCAAGTATTTATGGATCAACAACCTTATTAACCAGGTGAATAGTCTTACAAATCTAGGTTTTCAACAGGTTTTACCAGTTTAAAAGAACTCATGCAAAAACCTAGTAGAGAACCTGCTCCCTGGTCTTTGAGAGTGGAGTCAGTAGCGATACTTAGGTATGGAGAAGACTGACTACCAGTGACTATTAGTACTTGTTCAGGGACCTTTTGCTTTTTGTAGGCGTGTGAGGAGATAGTGACACTATAGAAGCTGGACAATTAAAGAAAAAGACATAGAAATGAGAAAGAATTGATAGAGACACACGTGTATGTATATATATATATATATATATATATATATATATATATATATATATACAGAGAGAGAGAGAGAGAGAGAGAGAGAGAGAGAGAGAGAGAGAGAGAGAGAGAGAGAGAGAGAGAGAGATACCGTAGCAAGTTATAATGAAAATATAAAAAAAAATCCTTCAGAGTCACTTCCCTTGAATAAAAAAATAAAATAACCTTTCTTCGAGATAAACAAGCCATGTCACTTGTCAGTTTTTACTAAGCAAAATAAAAATAAATAAATAAAATTTTCCATTGATGTTCTGGTGAATCAAAATTGACAGATAAGGAAGGAAGCCTTATCTATAACTAAGATATTAAGAACATGCTAAATGAAAAATCCAACTCATTGAGCGGGTGTGGGAGCTGATTATACGCACATACATATATACAAGAGCTGTGAAGCCTCATACAAAACTCCATGGCATGTTCAAAATGGAGGCTACGTAAGCCAGTGTGGGAGATTCTATGATGCTACCTGGCTTACCAGCTAAATATAATCAAGCCAAAACTAAACATAAAAAATAAATAAATAAATAAAACCCTCAATGCTTTTTTGAAAAGCGGGCTATGTTCTACCTAGTTTTTACTTTCACTTTTTTCCCAGTGCCAGGTCACAAAACAAGAAGGTTGACCACATCTAGAAGCACTAACCAGAAAAATATAGTGTGATTCAGACCAAGTAGCTGGATATCGGTTTATTTACATACGTAGAACTGGGGAATTTGTAGGGGAATTGCTGCTTCCCTCCACATTATTCAAATGGCCTGTTTCCGCGCATCTTTTCAAGTGGAAGTGACCACCACAATATTGCTACTAGTTAAGTTCGAATGTCTAATCACTCAGATGCGCCAATAACTTTTGATCGTTATTAAATAATTTATACAAAACACAAGGAACTTCCTTGTTTGCGTTTGCGCTTCTTTGAAATTTACATATTCAACCACACACACACACACAGGGTAGCATACAGAAAGATCACTACGCAGTGAATTCTGCAGAATCAAGCATCATGTGCAACTCCTATATATGCATGAACACATAACACATTTGGAAATGGAAACGAGGAGAAAAAATTGCTACGGTTGAGTGCGTTTGTGCAAAGTCAATGGTTCGTTCCATAGCTATGTGCGTGCGCACACGCAGATGTAGCGACCATGGAATGAATATAAAGTTAAAAGAAAGTCTTTTGAGTTTTAAGTTCTTTGGTGGGACAAGGAGTAATAGAAAAATTAGTTTTAACCTGTGCCAGGTCATGTTGAAGTTGTATAAGAAACGGCAATGTTGTTGTGTGCGTGTACACACAAACACGTGTAGTCACGGTCATGTGGTTAACAAGTTCGCTTCTTAATAATGGGGTTTTGTGTTCAGTCTCATTGCATGATACCCTGGGTACATGTGTTCTGTGATGCCCAGGGACTGACAAAAGCCTTATAAGTGGATTTTATAGATGGAAACTGAAAGAAGCCCATTATACATCAGTCTGAGTTTGTTTACTTTTGCACTCCCACCAAAAGTCGCACAGCTATGGGTGGTGAAGTTGCTACCACTTCCTCTATCAACAGGTCGGCTGTTGGCTTTGTACTTTTGATGATGTGTGGAATAAGATATCTCTTATTTTGTAAAACAGGTATGGTTTAGTAACAAGGACATTCGGCTAGAAAAGAATGCCTCACAACAACATATCTGTGCAACCCATCACAGCATGGAAAAATGGATGTAAAAACGAATGAATAATAATAATAACACACACACACACATTATTCCTCCATTTAATACCTGTTTATACACCTTAGCAGAACGACTGGCAATAATGCCAGCACCATAACCATTTTGCTTAAGCAAGGAATACCAACATTTACAAGCGCACGCCCACCTCCTCAAAGGGCTTCATTCAGCTTCTGCCTGCTCTAAGATTACAGGGAAGGCACACAAGGTACTGTGCAGTGGTACCAAACTCCAAAGCATGTCTTTGCAAAGCAAACTTCTTAACTGCAACTTTTGTGCATTTATATATATCTACACATACACATACGTAAGTGCATATATAAACGCGCACACACATATACACCTATTGCACAAATAGTCTTTTGCAGTTTCGATAGTTTAAGTCATACAAGAAACAAAGAACTACGATTTAGTGCCTCAGATAGAAATGGAATGCTGGCAAGCTGGAAACCAGAAGAATGACAAATACTTAAATGTTAGAAATAAAAATGAGAAGAAAAAAAATCAAACTAGGAAGGAAAAAACAAAAACAAAAACAAAACAAAATCCAAAATAAAAAGAACCAAATCTAAAATTAAACTATGATAATAATGATGCCTGATAGCTAATGTCATTGACCCCAGTGTTAGACTTGCACTTTATATTATTGATGGCAGAGGGATGTGCTTTTTGATTTAGGCACAATGCCAGCATTTTTGAGGAGAGGAGTGTTAGTCAATATTGTCAACTCGGTACTAAACTGGCATTCTATTTTATTGACCCTGGAAGGATGAAATGCAAAGCTGATCTCAGTGGAATTTGAACTCAGAATATAATTTTAGGTGCACTGCTAGCAATTTTGGTATGCAAGCACTGGCACTAGTACTTGACTGCTATCCTATTTCAACCCTTTTACTGCAAAAATCAGACGTACCCACTTAAAATTTCTTTACCCTTAACTGCAGGAGAGCAGCTTTAAATATAAATCTATTTTATGTTTGAAACTATTTTTTGTAGATATTTAACATCATTACGGGAACAACTATGAAATTTTGTAGTTAAAGGGTTAAGGACTATGAAGGGATGAAATGGAAAGTTGGTTGGCCACAGTAGAATTTGAACTCAAAATATAAAAGAGCCAGAATGAATGCTACAAAGGCATTTTGTCTGATGCTTAAACAATCCTGTCCAGCCAAATTATATACATACATATCTATATCTATCTAACTATATATTATATAAAGCTGTCTATTTTATTTTAGGTTTAATTTTCTCAAGAAGCAATAACAAATTCATAAAATTTCTGTGCTATTTCAAAATTGTGGCTATTCAAAAATGCACCTTAACAAAAAAAAAAAAAAAAAAAGAAAAGAAAAGAAAATCTTTGAGAAGACATCAATAAATAAATGGATGATTAAATATAATAAAATTATACGAAAATCTAAAATAAAATATACCCCTTCACTGCTTCCAATATTAATTGAAATCTATGTTACAAGCATAAAATTTGAGAAAAATATAAAAGAAAATAAATTATGAAAATTCTATTTATTTATTTTTTTTTTAAAGAAATAATAGCATTATCTGATATACGAACAGACACCTGTCCTAGTTTTTCGAAAATCTGGATGACACCAAGGTCTAGGAATGTTGCCATGACAACTAGACCTCTTTATTGATTCTGTAGGCTACCCAACTAAAGCAAGGCAAGGAAGCCAAGTAGCAGTATATGGCAAGCCACTGCCACTACTGCAGAGAGAGAGAGAGAGAGAGTGAGTGCGTGTGTGTGCACACGTATGGTGCTTGCTGCCAATACTTACTGCTTTCTGAAACAGCAGACAAGACAGCAGCGGCGGCGGCGACAGAACAGCAGCAATGGTTGTAGTCATGGACGACTTAACAACTACAGAGCTGCTGATGGTGGTGGAGGTGGTGGTGCTGCTGCTGATGGTAGAGGTTAGTGGTGTTGTTACTGATGATGGTAATGGCGGTGGTGCTGCTGCTACTACTGCTACTGTATGTTCAAGCAGTCTTCAAAGAGGAAGTAATATTACCTTAAAACTTTTATTCAGGAACCAAACAAGACACATTCATTCTACCTCCAGCCCTTTAATTTAAGACATTTTTGAAGCATCACAGAAGAACACCAAAATTTCCTTTGATATACATTTGTTAAATTCTCCTTTTGTGAAAGAAAATGAAACTGTTTAAGGATGAATTTCTCCATGTAGCAGCAAACACTTGAATAGTGTTGGGGAGAGGGAGCTGGGCAAGTGAAAGTATTTGATATGCCAAAGAAACAGAGAGGGGGAGGGGAGCTGTGTATGTGTGTATGCGAGCGCGCGTGCGTGTGTGTGTGTGTGTGTGTGTGTGTGTGTGTGTGTGTGTGTGTGTGTGTGTATATATATATATATGTAACATACACAAATCTTTTTAATAAAGGACATGTATGGTAGGTTGTGATCCCATGGCATTTCTGGAGGTATTAAAGGAGACAAAACTCAGCACACTGCCAAAAGAGCAGACAAAATTTGTTAAACCATGGTGAAAAGCACTAGTGTTTTCATTTAACTCACCACAAAGCCTTGATTGTATCTTAGTGAGAAGTTGTGGCATTCAAGAATATAACTGAGAACGTTAATGGCCAAATTAAGAGAACTGGTTTAGAAAAAGAATTAAATTTCTAAATCCATTTAATAATGGTTTCAAATTTTGTCACATGGCTAACAATCTCAGGTGGGGATGAAAGTCAAATCCATTTAATTATAGTTTCTTTTATTGTCCCAAGGGTGAATGATTGAAGGATTTTTATGAAGTACAAAACTGTGGGTTGTTGTGTGTTTATTTCAAGTGTGTAAGAAAAAATAAAAATGAAAACAAAATACAATGACATGAAATATATTGTACATGTATTCCAATAGAGAGACAGGCACCTTAGGCCAAATCCATTGAATAGTAATGATTTCTAACACTGGCACAGGACCAAATATTTATTGTAAAAGAGGAGCAGTATAGCGAGTTGTTCATTTGCATTAACCATAATATACAAGTATTAATGTTTATAAGCTCTGAAGAGAATGGAACTCGAATTCAACAGACAAAATTTGAATTTGGAGTGAATGTAACCGAACACTACAAAGCGTTTATTTCCAACACATTAATTTTGGGATTAGAAAATGAATTTGTAGAAGAGAGGAGCATTGGTAATAGGGTTGCCTCTCATAAAACTACTGGTATCTTGCCAGGAATATGGCAAAAGCAATTTCAAAGAGCAGTCTTCATCAATGTGACAATGCTAATAACAAACTGCAAAATAGACACATGGAAGAGAGCATGGCCAACTGAAATACTCTCAATGTATCACTAGTTATCATGACCATGAATTTGTGATTGAATCCAGACCAGTACATGCCTACTACTTATTTTGATTACCCAAGAGGTGGATCAAGCAAAAAGAAACATTGAGATTTGAACCCAGGAAACAAAAATACATAATAAATACCACAAAGCATTTAATCTAGCACTACCACTTCAGCCATTCCTTCGTCTGCATCAATATATTATATTATTTGATATTTTATGGTACCATTATATATATGTATATATCAAAAGCTGAGCTTTGTTGCACTGATTGTGGCTGAAGATTACATTAAAAGTACATGTGCCCCTGAAGTACTCAGCTGGTCACAGTGTTACAATGATTCTGTTTAAAAGATTATGTGAAGGAGACATGTGTCTGTGGAATACTCAGCTACTTACACTAATGAAGCAGAGTAACTTTCCCCACTCCAACAAAGCAGAGAGTATTTTAAAGATTACTAACTGTCTATACAAGAGAGTGAGTGGAAGTATTCTGTGTAGTTACAAAATCATCATAAGCTTAGTATGTCTATTAACTTACACTTGAAACGACATTGCATATGGTACAAGGAAACAAATTCATAGGAAATGAACATATGTACAATGTGTGTGTGTGTGTGTGCATGCGAAATGAAAATGAGCTAAGAGAAATAACTCGGAATGGCCTATTGAAGCAGAAACATGTGCTCATAAATGTCCTCTTTTCTTTAATGGCATGTCATTTTTAGAGAATTCTTGATACTTGAAATTATCTCTCCTTCTCATTTGGAGTTGGTCCCAATTGTAAAGAAATGATTGTTCTATTTCTGTAAGTGGAGGTAATTTCAAAAATAAAAAAGCTATCTTCAATAATGTGTGTGTGTGTGTGTATATATTTATAAAACCAATCCTCATTACATATCTGGTATTATGTTTAGCTGGAGGCGAGCCTTTGTCATGACTTGTGTCCAAAAACTGGAACAGTCCTTCAGATACAGTGCATTTAAGACTACATTATACAATAAACTCTTCATGACAAGTGAATGTGAGCTGAAGGTGATTTAGCTGCCATTTCTAGTTGGTCAAGTCACCTCATATAAGTTCTCTTCTGGTACTCCACCCCAACACCTAAAACGTTATCAAAGTTTGCTATTTTGTAAGCCCAAGTGAAGAAACAAAATATTCTTTTGCACAATTTCTTTTGGTGCCCGTTTTCTCAGAAAATCTCATGTTTATTTCCAACGGCCTAAGAATGCAGGAGTATGGAATTAAAGAGTATTGCTCAAATACATGAGGTGTCCCCTAGCTGTTATGTTGCTTTTGTACATTGTACCCTTGTTTCCATGATACACAATACAACACAGGTGTCACAACAAGCTTCAAGCAGGAGTTTCCACAGATTACAAACACCTAGTCTTCAAAGCTAGTCAATTATACACTGTACAGATGGAGTAGTTTCCACAATACACAGCATGCAGTACTTAGTTTTCTGGACATCATCAAGCAAGACATATGCTGCTCATTTTAGCTTTCTCCAGTGAAAAGCACAGCCTTGAACATTAGACTTTTCCTTTCCCATACAACAAACCAATTTATTCCACTATTGAAGTGTTTAATACTCATTGACTACTAATGCAGATAATCACTAGTTTCCTGTGATCCTGCTGTGTACTTCTGCACACACTTTCATCGATTCAGTTGTAAAGCCCTTCACTCATTTAGTTCACTAATCAGAGATGTTTATTTCCACTGTTCAATCTTACCTGGAGAAGTCAAAAATAAATGGAACTACAGTATATTTTTCCTGGTATTCTACAACAGTGTCAATAGTGAGCTTTGTTCAGGACTAAAATATAAACAGATTGTCAGAGAGGCAAGCAGCCTGTGGAATAGCAATACAATAATGCTCAAATCTATTGAAACAAACTGCAATTGTTTTTATACTTATAGCATCAAAATTCATTTCACAAACTTAGCCAATCTTGTCCAATTGAGCCCATAAAGTAAACAACTGCTACACAATTTGGTCGGCAACACTGTGAAGCCAGCCCACATCTCATCAGTATCCATTTTGAAAGCTTAGCTAAGATCTTCAAGTTAAACATGTCACTCACTTAAGTTAGCACTAGAGACAACAGATCTTCAGTAATCTCACAAAATCACAGCAACATCAAACCAAACTTGAAGTTGGATAAATAACTGCATGCCTGAAGGATGTTGGCATTCATGGGAAAACTAAGCAAAATATTCTAAATGATAATTAATAATAATGACTTTCAAATGAAAAGTGTTTGTAGGTTATAAATCTACACATGATCAATTAAGGAATTCACTGAATAGTTTTAAAATTTGTTCAGATCTGATATGGAACATTAATCCCTTAAACCAAAAATCAACAGACTGGACAGAACTGCAAAATGACTGCCATTGATGCATGGCTCAACGTGTTACACATACTGCTAAAGTCAATTTATCATTTTCAGAAAAAAAGGTTATATGCTCCTGACAGTCTTTGACTGTCTCTACATGTCTAGTTCTTCAAAGAAGAAATAACCAGGCCATGAAGGCCAAAAGCATCAACTGCACTTAGTCGGTCATGCTTCTAATTACTTGCCTTCTTAATCCACCAACATAAACAGCATAAGCCAACATATACAACTACACAATTCATAGCTAAAAGAGAAGGATATATAGATTTGTAGTAAAGTGTTTGTTGCAAAGTGTTTTACACTTATAAACTTTTTATACAAAATTGCAAGAAAAATTTAGTAACTTGCATTGTAGTAATCCAGTTAATTTTGTTAAGGTACTGATTTCAGATTTATATTCACCCTCTTCTCATGTGAAAAATATAACTGAAATGGTAGGATAAGTACAGATGTAAGGTATATGTTTTACTGCCCTACTTTGTATAGCACTTCTATTAATTCATTTTCATTAATGCATAGCACTGTTAAGCAAATTAGGCAAGGCAATTTAGTTCTAAGTCTGTGCATACTATAAATGGCTGTATGCAACTTTACTCTCAGAGAACAGCAATGAATAAAGGATCTCTATTTGTGATCATAGAGGGAGAAAATCCATAACAACCTACAGTTCAACCAGAGTGTCTACTTTTCACTGTAAGGATACATATAGTTTATGTTTATAAAAATATGCTTCTAAGTTTACAATACATTTCTACTTATGTCTACGGTTTTTATTCACATACGCCTATATTCTCATCTTTGATTTATGCCCACACCACATTAATACAATTATGTAGTGGAATCCAGAAATGGACCTGTTTCCACCCATCATTTTCACCATTACCAAATGGACTTGGTAAGAAGCATATAGTTATCTTTTACACACATGTAACTTATAATTTGTAATAACATAAGTGTCAATGAAATAACTATATTTGCATCATCATATGAAAGAATACAGGTAAGACAAATTTTAGATTTTCTCCCTACATAACATATAGACGACCCCTGCCCAAGTCCGTATAGAAGAGACAAAAAAACAAAGAAATTAAATAAAACCATATTTACATTAAAAGACAATTCATTTATTCTCAAATTATGCAATGTTCCTCAGTTTTAAGTTGTAAAAAAATTCATAACCACTTTTGAATTTGGAGATCAATTTTGGAGTTGCAGCCTTTGTGAAGCAATATGTGACAGGGGTTCAATGTACAATACTGTGCTTTATTATTTCATAACTCCAGTTTAATCTTCAATATGTGTACACATGTTTATATTGGAAAAGCGACAGTGGAGCAGAAGGCAGCTAGCTAATTATGGCAAAAACAGAAACAGTAAGGTGTAGAATTAGAAAACTTCTCACCACACACACACATGCACCAGTTTCTTGAGCTTCAAAGAGCCATAGGGGCAACATTTAACCCTAGATCATGTTAGGTAGAAAAAACATATTTTCCTGAACATTCGTGTGGCATTTATAGCATCACTATTTAATTTACACTACAATTAATTTTTTTTTACTATTTAGGAGGGATAAATATATCCTCAAACAAGAGCTGTGGCTAGAATGCTTGTAACAAAGCAAGCTATGCTAAAGTCACCCAAGAATCAGGTCGAGGTGTTAAACTGAACAATCTACCACCGAAGAAGGTCACAGCAGGATTTGAACCAAGAATGCAAAATGCCCAAATCTCACAAAGGATCCTGTCTGATGCTCTAACAATTCTGCCAGTCTACCACCTTAAGCTGGTACTTTATTCATTGAACCCCATCATTCACAGGGATGAGTGGAAAACATACCCATGGCAAGATTTTAGCTCAGAATGCAACACATCAAAATAAATACTGAAAGGCTGTTCATTGCTTTAATAAGTCTGCCAATTTGCTACCTTACAAAAGTCACTGATGCTCTTAGCCTGATCAAATACAGCAGCATAAATTAGGTATAGATTATTAAATGCAAGGGATCAACATAAAAACTATAAGCCTAGGACTACATTACATCATATCCACATACTCAGGTGATAGATATATCAAACGAAGACAAGATCTACAGTGAAGTTCATACAATCTAATAATTCTGACTTGAACTCACATTATTTACAAACACACATATGTTCTTTCACTTATAAAATGAAACTTAAAAGCCAGTAAACTAAATCAAGAAATAAGAGAACAGAATTGGTTCCAGTTATGAAAATTGATTAATTCTAATTTGTTCCTCATATGCAAGGTTTTATTTTGAAGCTGTGTTCCAAAGAGATGAGAGAGAGCCTCTACATAGTTGACTTTCTGGAACAACAGCCAAATCTCCCTCTAATCACTCCTAGGATGCAGATGAACGCACAGGCCAATCTCTTTGAGAAAGCCTTTTTTTTTTTTACAAATGGTTGACTTTATTTTTGTGGATCATCTTTGTTACATTATAGATTTCCTTGTATAAACGAGGTTACTGAGGGATGGTCTTTGAAGGGTTAATTCTATCTACATTTCTCTAACAGAATGCTCCCCTTTGCAGATGTCTCCTCACTGGGTATGCAAGATAAATGACATTTCTTGCCCACCTAGACATTTTACATATAAAACCAAATGATTATCAGACATGTGGTCAGATAGTGAAGTCATGAAAACAACAGAAAAAATTAAACTGAATCATCATGACAATAAATTGATATAAGACCATTAAAACAAACCAAAGAAATCAATGAAAGTTCATACACAACACAATATTTGCTGGATGATGGTAGTGGGGTTGAGAAAGACACTAGTTGTAAAATGCCCTTGATTTGATCCACAAAACGTTAGTATCTTCATAACCAACTCATCCAGTTTGACTCCATTCACTAAATTGTAGGAAGATAGGGAGAAGGAGACACCAAATCTAAGGATTATCAGCTGCAATAATATCCATAAGAACACTGGCTCTTATGACAGCCGATGCTGCATGGCATACATTCACAACCTATATTAAACCAAAACTAGTTTATTTTATATTAAACACCATCCATCAAGGAATGTTGACTGGGCTTAGTTGATTAAAGAATGGTTGTAAGCTCAAATTCTGCTAATGTTATTTGGTGGTACTTTTAGGTTAAGTTCTGGCCTCACAAAAATGGAAACCACTCTCATTTTATGCTTAAAGATAATAGGATGTATTACTTGTGATAATCTGGCGACCCATCCAAGACCAGAAATATACTTCTACTTAGTGCTGTAAAACTAAACCTTAAAAACTAGTCTGCATGAGGATCGTGAAATTTGGACTCTTTTTATCCCATGTCCTCATACAAGGTTGTTGTTAAACCCTGGGTTAGTACTGATCTAGCAGACCCATGATTAAAAAAGTTGCAATTGTGACCAGTGATTATTTTCTTTTTTTTTTTTAATTCAGATAGTATACCCAGGCCCTTTCATTTTAAAAACAGTAAAGTGTTATTTGAGAAAGATTTAGCTATGTCTAGCTGGTTGGAAAACCACAATGAGAATAAGGATCAACTGGGATAAACTTGTAATTATGGAGAGATTTGTATCTCATTCACCTAATTGTGCAGAAACTGAAGTCTGATGAAGAAAGAGTCAAATTTTAAGCACCTTGTTTGAATTTTGAGGCATAGTGTGATATGAGAGTTTAAAGGAATGACTGACATATGTTATAATGCATTATTGAAGTGAAAGAAAAATAATACATGTATAAAATATTTTGAGTCTATTATTTATAAAAAAAAGTCTACTTGTAATTAATGAATTTTGAGGATCAAATCTTGTCATGAGCTTAGAGAATCTTGTTAAATCTGGCAATATTTTTGTCATCCTGTAATATTCTATAAAATACAGTTTATTTCCCATCACAATGCCCCTACCATACAAAAAAAAAAAAAAAAAGAAAGAAAGAGAGAAAAAAGTCACTATTTCTGAGTAACTCATACAAGCCAATGAGAAGGAAGCTTCATGGAGGTCCAACCATGAAGAAACAACAGCCAAGAACTCCTTCAAGCTGCACACACTGCAATCTTAGAAAAAGACATATTGTCCTGGTTTTCCTGCACATAGTAAAATGACAGATGGTTGCGGCTGGAATGGCTTTGATCATTGCTGACCCGGGACTTGATAACATCAACAACAAATCTTGGTTGAATATTTTATGTATAATATCAAACAGCATCAAAGTCAATAAGATGCCAGAAAACCTGAAGAGATCAAAAGTTCACATCATACCATGCCCATTGCATAGTCCAATCCACTTAGCAGTAAATAGGTACTGCATCGTTAAGAATGGCTCATCATCATCATTGTTTAACATCTGTTTTCTATGCTGGCAAGGGTTGGACGGTTCAACTGGGGTCTGGGAAGCCAGGAGGCTGCACCAGGCTCCAGTCTGATCTGGCAGTGTTTCTACAGCTGGATGCCCTTCCTAACGCCAACCACTCTGAAAGTGTAGTGGGTGCTTTTCATGTGTCACCGGCACAGGGGCCAGTCAAGGCGGTGCTCGCATTGGCCACGGGGATCACAACTACAATTCCATATACATCTCAACATTATGAGACAAAATGTTCAGTGGAATTTCTAAAATAACCTGTACTACCCGCTTCTAATTTAACCCTTTAACATTCAAACAGACCAAATCTGGCCTCACACTTACTCTACAATGTCATTCTAAAAAATAGTCATATCATTAAAATCTCATAGTTTTGCTCTTGTGTTCCAGGTGTATCAAATTTAAATACATTTAAGAAACCAAATACAATTAAAGCACCTTGTTTACAACATATAACTAATGCAGGAATCAACCCAAATGGTCATACAATGACAGCTGGCAAGAGAACATGAAAACACTGACAGTCAGTCTTAAATGTTTTGGGTACCTGTTGGTAGTAGTAGATGCTGTTGGAACAAGATACAAGCCTCTACTCACTCCTCTAACAAGGATACTGGAACCACCACTATCACACATTAGCATAGGCCATAGATAAAAACACCAGAGAAATTTTAGGCTAAAATAATAAAGCAAATACAAAAAAAAAAAATCCTTTGAATACTGTATCAGTATTACCATTATCTCCATGAAGGGATAGCAGAAATGATTGAATAGTCAGATTAAATAGTATTATAGTATTTACTTTGTCTTTCTACATTGAGTTCAAATCTTACTAGAATCAACTTTGGCCTTCAGCCCACTAATTCTATCAATTATTCTCCTTTACAAATATGTAGTTTTTGTACCAGCAGAAGAAATCTTTTGTTATTAAAGAATTATTGGAATGCAGAACTAAATACATTCTGGTGTTTATAGCTATATCCCTTTAGAGTAGAATTCAAATCTTGCCAATATCAATTTTGCCTTTCCATCTCCTTGGGGTCGATATAATAAGGTACCAGTCAAGTACTGGGATTAATGCTATTGACTAACTCCACTCCTCTTCAACATTGCTGGCCTTGTGCTTAAATCAGAAATCATTATTATCACTGATATTTATTTGGCCAAAGTGCTTTAGACAGAAACATGCTGCAATTTGTTTAGAATAAATAAGCTCTTGGAATTTAATTACATACAGGGTCCAACAGGAGAACCTGGTGACTTTTAGATGAATACAGTGTTGGCATGCCTTCCTTTTCTTTTGTGCACATGTAGTCTAACACAGAAGTTCTACATTGTGTGTCGCACCATGTCTTGAAGTATTGTTATTTCCTGGCAAATAACAGCTCAGTTTGAGCAGCCGGTAGTTTATTGACAAACATTTTCTTTTTGAGGTAGTCCCAAAGAAAACAATCACACCAAAATGTCAAGTGACCAGTAATCATTTCTTTAATAACATCCAATAGGTGCTTTTGCTGTATGGGTGGTCACTCTGTTTCATTAAAACTAGGGGTCGTGTACTAATGCAATGTCTGTTCAATTCTGAGACTGGGAAGTTGCACAACATGGATATAGAGCAATCAGAATACATTGTTACTCTATGTCTTCTCTCGTCAAAGAAACATAGGCCTAGCACATTACAAAATTTGCTACACAGCTTCATACTGTTATGCATGAACAGTGAAGAGGATGGTAATGAAGCATCATGTGACTTGCTGTTTGACCAATAGTAGAAGTTTTTACTTAGGTGACTGGCGAGATGGAAATGTACTCTTGAGAAGAAACATATATAATCTGTCTACAGCAACAACATATTTTCTGGTTTCTCTAATCTCATTTGATTTATTTCTTGTACAATCATAATCTTATAAGAATGAAAATTTAAATTCAAGTCTGGATACTAGTGCAATGTCATGTTTCCATGTAAAATGACAAGGACTATTCACTACACTCCATTCGGTGACTCAAATATTCTTCAGTGTTTAGACAGTTTGAACATGTCAACGCTGAACAAGACAATCTGAAGTTTTCCACTCACAGCAATGTTGTATCCCAGCTTAATGCTCTTCCATGATAGCTCATGTTAATATGCAAAAGCAAAATGTTTTGTATTTTACTAACCAAGAGACCACTGTCTGATCAACAGACAAAAGCCAACAAAGGGTAATACTTCATTTTATATTTTTTGACTAGTCTTGTATCAACCCCTACAAAGGGAAGAAAGGTCAAGTTAACCATGGTGGATTTGAACTCTGAACAATGGAACTAAATAGTGTCAAGGATTCAGTCCAATACTGGACCTCATAACAATAGCAATTTCTTTTGACTAGTAACAAGCCACTTGTTTTACATTTCTGTAGATTACTGGTGCACAATTTATCAATAAAGCCTCAGGGGATGAAGAGTAACATTGTATTGCAGTGGTAATTGAACAAGGAATGTTGAAATTTGAAACTAAATACTGCAAAATACTTCAGCAGATATGCTACAGGACCTGACAACTATCCACCAAGTGATAAGTGTTTCTAATACAGGTGCAAGGCAAGAAACCAACTATTATATCAACCTTAGTACTTGACTGGCAGAAGGGTTGATGAAAAGCAAAGTTGATCTGGAGGGATTTGAAGCCAGAAAATAAGAAGTCAAATCAAAAACTGCAAGGCTACATTTCTTCAATTGTCTTTGGGATGATTCATTCACCAGACTGCCTCGACTGGGTCAAGTATCACTTGCTCACAAAAGCCTAAGCAACTGTTGTCCACAGAGGACACCCGAAGAAACAATCAGTAAAAACACAGCAAACAGTGGGTTCTTCAATATGTGATGAGAATGCCTTATAAGGAAGATGCTGTGCACCTGGTGTTGCATACTTTTGTGTGATGAATATTTGACTTGGATGATGGATCCTCAACTTGCTTTGATGGTAAGCACTTGTTTGATTAACTGAACTACATCCTCATTTTACATTCACTTTTCTATTCTGGCATAGGATGGACAGGTTAGTTTGTTGTGGGTTAATCCAGTTACTGAACTCCTAGACAGATCAGGAACTATATCACATCCACAAATTCTGTATATTGGCAAGGTGTGCACAAACAAGGAGTATTACTCCCAAGATTCATTGGAGTGGGGTTGAACCTGAGATCATGGCAATGTTACATTCACTATTTGCTTTTTAACATTTGATAGACAATTATACAGACATAACACATAATTACAAACAATATGAAGGAATTAGAAACTATTCAAAGTTTCAATGCTGAACAGCTGCAGAAGGGAGTTGAATTAAAAAACCATTTCTCAATTTTATAGTTCAGCTGTGTTTATAGCCCTAATTTGGTTCTACCTATTTAGTTAAGTTGATCACGCTATTTATCAGTGAAATGTGTTGGTTACTGGTGTAACACAATGCTCGTGACAACCTCTTGGTTGTCAGGTTCCAGTCGCATTCAATACGTATAACTAAGTTTTGGTGGGTAGGAATCAATCCTGAGTAAAAACTTTCTTCCAATCACATCACGTCACTCACATTCAACATTACACTCAGCTACACATACAATATGCTCTGTTAAGCAAATCTGAAACACACAACTGAAAATATATTTGAATACTATGAGCAAGATGGTAAGTTTCCAGTAAACAGTGGCACAGGTTTTATTCCTAGTTGTCTATTTCACTGATTTCTGCTTTGGTAAAATAGTGGTGGTGGTGGAAAAATGAATGTCTTAATCCTTAATTCCACCATCCTGTGAAGGCAACAGAGCCAATGGGTGTTGACAGATGGTTGTATGATGACAAAAGGTTGACATCGGTGCAACGGATAAAATATCTATTATTTGTAACATAAGAATTCCAGTACTAATTCTAGTCTAGTGAAAATGAAAATGGAAACCAAACCACAAATCCCTAATTTGAAAATTGAAAGTTGATACCCTATTCAATTAAAAACTCTGAAATACTAAGCATTTAAAATTACAAACAACTTAATAAATTGACTTATAATTTTAATTAAAACAGGCATGGTTGAAGTTGGTAAATAAGTTTTCCTGTCATTAACCTCGGGGCCAACACTCAAATCAGATTTTTGTGTCAGTAAATGAACAAAACATTTCCCCCCAAAACAAGATGCTAGTCTATCATCACTGAACTTTTGGGGAAATTTTTGGTGTCTATTCACACAAAAAATAATAAGCATGTAAAGTACCTTGCACAAAAATACATATCTGATTACTTAAATATAAGAAACGTGATTTAACCCTTGTTGGGTTTCATTCTGCTTCAGTTGTTATATTCCCTATGATCTCAGTAAGAAGAGATACACTCTATAGTGCATTAAATATACTACAGATGCTACCTATACATCTGTCCACTTTGAAGACACTTTTGACAGCGTCCTGTGGACCTATGTTATACAAAAGCACAGTGAGTAAGGCCCCCAATCTTGCTCTCTATGGAAAGAAAATACAAATATGATTTAAAAAGACGACATGACTCTGATATCAATATCAGCCACATGTTTAAAATGTTGACCACAAAATCATATGGCTCTGTGTTTGATTCCATTATACTGCACCTTGGTCAAATACTTAATGCTGTAGCCTTGGTTGATCACCAATTCGAAAGTAATGGAAAAGTTGGGACAGAATCTGTGCAAAAACCTGTAGCTCTATGGTTAAGAAACTTGCTTCCCAACCATGTAGTCCCAGCTTTGGTCTGATGGCATGGCATTTTAAGCAAGTGTCTTCTGCTACAGCCCTGGGCCGACCAAAGGTTTGTGAGTGGATTTGATAGAGGAAAACTGAAAGAAGTCCATTGTATATATGCACACACACACACACACGTGTGTGTGTGTTTGTGTATACCTTTGTCTGGACATCATGCCATGATTGTAAACAAGCATCACCATCATACAAGCGATGTTGTTTGTTTCCAGTTTTCCATGAAAAATATATCTGGCCAAGAGGAAATATTACCTTGCTGGGAAACTGCTATGGGTTGGCAATTGGAATGGCACTCAACTGTAGAGATTCTACCTCAATGAATTCCATCTGACCCATGCAAAAAGTTGAGGTCAAATGTTGATGATGATGATATAAATGCACATCAACTGGTGTTGAGATAAATGGCACCACTTCATGTCCCACACATTTCTTAACTCAAGAAAATAAGTGCCAGACCTGAGGTAAAATACTGATCACTTTGAATGAATAAAAATTTTGAACACAGACAGCTGTAGAGAGGATGTATCAGATTGTTCAAGAAATATTCATGTTGCAGATGTGGCAACACGTTTTCAAAATGGGAGATTTGAATGGATATGAAAGTGGTGCCAAAAGTTACCACAAACATAGGTTTGGTTTGTTTTGCATGTGTGTGCATTATATTGTTGACTGATAAAAGGTAGTTGTTCAGGAGAGAGGACTTGAGAGGAAATTTACATTTTGGCAACAAGAATGCTCCACAAACACATGCAGATACAGAGTAACCACTGCAAAATCTATTTGGTTTTCCTACTTTCTTTGCTGAATTTGATCATGTGACTGGGGCACCACCTTAATGGAAGTAAACCATACAAAGAGAATTTTATTAAGGTTTGCATGTGTGAGTGCCATGCTTAGTTCAATGGAAGACCAGCTCTACTTAACTACCACAATTCCACATCAAATTAGATGAATTAATTCTTATTATTTCCAGAAAATTAACATGTAGTTTCATAGACACAAAGGGATTTTAATATAAAGACAGGTGATAAACTTTGGCTACATGACTGACATTAAGTAGATGAGATACCCACAGTACCATGACATACAGTTATATGTATTGTTATGTAAAATATAACCCCAAAAGCATAACAAAATGCACATAATGAATTTGAACTGAAGATCTATGTGCTGATACTCCAATACTTCATCCACTTAATTGTTTTACTGCTACACAATAAATTTAATCCTGTATAAAAAAAAAAAGAAAAGAAGAAAATTCTATACTAACTGACAACACTTAGTTTCCTATGCAGTCCACTCCACTCCAAATGCTGATTTGGAAGAAATACGCAAAAAGTTGTTTATAATGAATGGCTTTAAGATAGTATTACAATACTGGTATCGCTAACGGGTTGTCAACAAGAGTTACACGTGGGAGTATTACAGAATAGCTAAGATCTAGCCTAATGATAAAAGATGTGTTGTCTGGTTTGGCTTGTAGGTTCAACTGATAAGTCTACTCTGATTACACTTTAAATATCCCACAATAACCCCTCTACAAATTTACAGAATTATTTATAAAATATTTTACATCTGTTTTCCATGTGCTAATGTGGGTTGTATTTTTCTGTAAATACAAAAACTTGCAGGAATGATTGAAGTTAGTACTCAAATCTGAATTTTCTCCCTAACACTTTACAAAAAAAAAAAAAAAGCACTGGTACCTATACTTTTGAAAGGTAGGGCTAAATTACTTATCTCAGCTTACTAATAGCTAGAGAATGTGTAGCTATTACTCCCAACTATTCTTTAAGTCAACCACTTCCTATATGTTACGAATGGAAGTTGCCGTCTTGTCTATTCAACTATCATACAGTAACTTGGTATTGTTGACCAATGGAATAATTGTTATATTTTAGAATATCTATGACTGTTTAACTGTACCTTTTGAACACAATTTCAAATTTGAATCTTAGTCATAACTTGAGATAAGCAAAAGGAAGAAGACTTGTACAGTACCTTGATCAGTAAATAAAATTTAACTGGAGCATAAAGAGAAAAAGAAATTTCTAAATTTTAACAAGTGTTTGATTTTTAACCAAGTTTATCAATGAAGACATTAATAATTGATTCAAATATCTGTCCAATTCTTACTTTTACAGATATTATCAGCACAACTATCTGTGATAAGATGGAAAACTAAATATACGAGAATCACATGAAATCTTTTAAGACTTATGTCTCAGGAAAAGCATCAACAATATCTCAATCTGCTGCCTAAAGCAAATGGGAAAGAGGCAGATTAATAACGAGTTTGTGGTCAGGTGTTTTATTCATATCCATCACCCCTTCCCTATGGTAGAATCAACTGCAAAGGAATTTTGCAATGTGGTAAAGGTTCTGGATCAATCTATAGCCAATGTACATAACTTATTTATGAATAATCTCTCAAAGTTAATTTATATGTTTAGAGGAAGAAAAACCCAATTTTTGTTTGCAAGTAAGGAGCAACTCTGGTGGGTGGATATGTTTCAGTCTATAAGCCCTTGTTAGAGTAGTCTAGTCAACCACAGCCTGTTTGATCAGCTGACAAACATACAGAAAAAGAATTTTGAATAAGGTTTTGCCAATATAATCAAAAAACAAAATGTGCTAAGGTATATGACTTCAATGTGCCCCTAGTATAAATTTGGATACATAGTAAGTTAAGGAAAGTAAAGATAATGCTCAATGTCACATCTTATCTTTTACTTGTTTTAGTCAATAGACTGCAGCCGTGCTGGGACACGTCTTGAAGAATTCTAGTGATGCCCACTCAACCTCCCAATCCCAGCAGTTACCTGGTATGAAAGAAAAAAAAACAAAAAAACAGTTCAACTACTATGTCTTCCAAAGATAACCAAACTTGATTAAAGTGAAGTTTAGCCTATGAATCCCTCAGTATGCAGTTTTGGCCACACACACACACATGTAGTTTTATGACAGCCACCAGGTACAGATGAATCAATGTGGGAGATTTTATGTGGTCACTCAAACTATTAGATGCTGTCTTGAAATGAGAGGAAGACACATAATGTAGTGCTAGATAAACAATGACTGAGAGAAGAATAGGATGATCAAGGCTGGAGCATCTCTGATTGTAAGGTTTGCTCAGCCAGAGTTGAATTAGAGGTTAATAATAGAATACCAATTCAAACAATGTATGATTTCCCAAAGTTGAAGTATTTCATATGGTTAGTTTTAGAATATAAACACCACATTATACTGATTAAAATATAGCTGGTGAACCAATTAACATCACCGAGTTGCAAGAAAAGACTTGTGGATCACATAAAAAGAATTAGTTCAAATTTTGACTCATGTGCTCAATGATATTTTCACAGCCACCAAATGGTGATATAAACCAATAAAAGACAACTTCCAATGCATTGACAATTAGCAGCTATATCTCTCTACATTCCCCACAAGCTTACCACTGCCTTTTAAAGTGGGGACTATACTGGTCAGCTAGAGAGGTTGTAATTACTCAATCGAGAGGAACCAAAACTTCTTAATCTTAAAACGTCAACCAGACATTTCTACATTCTTAACCCTTTAGCATTGAAACCGACCGTATCTGGTCAAAATATTCTGTTTCATGTTTAAGCTGGCCCTCACACATACCTTACAATATCATTCTAAAAAAGTTAACAGTTACTTCTTAAAAACCTGAAAGCCGCAAGATAATGCATGATTAATTCAAAACAATGTGAGTAAATAAATATTACTGTGTGTGTGTGTGTGTGTGTGTGTGTGTGTGCGTGTGTATATATATATATATATATACACACACACACACACACACACATAAGCTATGCCCAGAATAATGCTACTCCAATAATTCTAGATCTGCTCAAGCAAATTTAGCACTGGAGCCAACATAACCGTAACTCAAGCCAATGAAAGCATCTCTACATGACTGCTGGCGTGCTAGAAATAGCAACCAAAACCTACCTCAAATTACACTATCACATCATCTTGAAATATTTATTTCTCATGGAAGGAGGGGTAGCTTGTGAGGATGAAAAGGGGACAGGTATATTGCTATGTTTAATAAAAGATGGCTTTTAATCCTTGCTAACACACTAGTGAAGAAAGACGATATGGATGCAAACACTTTTGCCGGCTCATTAACAAAGAGAAGTATGATCAAAGGATAAACAACAATATCGGTGAACTTGTAAATCAGTGTCTTTCTGTGGCAATAAGAAAAAAAAAACACGACGGGGAAAAGACTCTACTCTCCATAATTAAGTTTACCACTAAATCAATATCTAAAAACTTCCAAACTTTAGTAATACATATCAACGCATGTCATATAATCAAGATTATCATCGTCACTACTCAACAGTAGGTTTTGAGTTAATGTGGAAAGCCTCCACACGGTCAAGTAACCGTGTGGAGTCAAATCTCTGCCAAATCGCACTGTGACAGCTTAAAAAGATGGGAAGGACGTCTTGGATAATGCAGTCATAGATAAATACCTTATACTCGAAAACAAAACGGAGGGAAAGGTCAAGGTTAAATATCTTTGACCAGAGCCTTGCATATTTACTTGTCCAAACACAACCAAATAAAGTACGTTATGGCTTTTTGTAATAGCCATACCTACAATTTTAGTAAGATCTGTTTTCTTTCATTCCACTTTTTCACGCCATGTAAAAACAAAGTTGATAGAAAATTCCATTGAACTGGATGATGATTTCCAATTCCGAGAAACCATATAGAATTACTGATTAAAAACGCAGTGAATTTGGAGACATAGGCGGTCAATAACCTTTGGTTGTCTAAATCTCCAAAGACTTTTGAAAAAGAGTCATATATCATAACATATTAACTTAAACGTGTACACCAAACCCGTTCGTAAGGCGAACTGTAAGTGGTTGACATGAACACAGCTGACTACAATAATCGAGACAGAGTTTGAACTTAAAAACAAATATTGCAAAGGCGTTCTATCGTTTCTACTAACGTAATTAGAAACAGTAACCAATAACACTATGTCCCGATGTTCGGCTTTAATCAGTAGGTATGCTGGATCAAGGCTAGCCCGAAATTCAACAACATTAAAATATTTTCATACATCACAGTGGTACCCCAGTATGGCCATAGCAGAAAGGTTGAAAGCAATCGAAAGAATAAAAGGATATATTTTAGTAAAGCAGTCCAAATATACATCCGGGCGATATTTTAGTCTGGCCAAGCAGCTAAAAAATTACGCTCACCAAAGAACAGCCTGTAAAACACGAGTAATTTTGGAAGAGCATCTCAACCAACTACAGAGCAGTTTCCACGTGGAGTAATTACAATAAGCACTAATAAAATGTCTTCAAGACCATATAGTAATTTATTGCGGGCAATGCTTGTTTAAGCCTCAGGTCAGCTGACACTGAACAACCGCAAGACCAAAAGCCTTCCAGTAGTGACCATCCCGTCTTCTACAGAGACAGTGTATTTAGCACTACAATTTCTGTATCTTTTTTTTTTTAACGTAACAGGGGTTGTGATTTAACTGTTATCTTTAATAGATCGAGAGAATACCCAGTTCATTTTCCGTTTTCTTGTATTTGTATCGCCCCACGTCAGCTTTGCTTGAGCAGATCTCCAATTAAAAAACATTCTAGCCCTGACTACTGTGTAGTGGTTCTCAACCAGGGTCCACATAAGATTTTGTGGTTAGAGTTTATGTGCAACAAATTAGTGATACTTCTACAATTCACAAAACTTCTTTTGAAAGCCTGTGATCCGGCGACAAGATCTCGCAGATTAAGCGACGACAGAGGCTCCTTCGTTGGCTTGTGTGCGCCGTGTTGTGGACTGATGTTATGCACGTATATGCAAGTCATGCAATCGTTTATGTAGCTGTCAGCCCTGATCGAGCAGACTTATGATGATGATCAAAGATGCAAATTCAGATAGGGTGCATCGTAAAATATATAAACCATTGTATCCTTCCTTTCTTAAAACAGAATGTAACTGAAAGAAATTTAGACTGGTATTTCTAGCAGGTCAAATGACTACGTAGCGGTCCCTTTATTGCTCGTTGTGTATGTGCAGTGCACTACATGTGCGCACGCCAGTGGTTTCCCAACTATATAGAGTCCATATGTAAATGTTCGCTGGTGCTATATACTGTATCTCATAAGTCTGTTAGCTTTTTGAACATAAAACATGTTGAAAGGCCTTCTTACCAACGAGACACTCAGCATCTATACGCGCGCTGCTATGTATGAATGTGTTGGTTATTACTATTATTATTAAACATGTGCAAGTGCGCGCGTAATTAAGCCACAAATGTGTGTGTGTATATTAATTTGTGCCGTTATCTAGCGTTTCAAGTTTGTGTATCTGTCGACAATATCTAAATGAAAGAATTTTCCCCCCAGTGCTAACCAAATAATATAATTACAAGGAATTTGCAGGGACTCGTGTTTAGTCTCAGCCGACAAGAATCAATTTTAAAAAAAGAAATCCACGTTCGCATTCCTCGTTTTTTTTTATAACTGAGAAAAAAGTTGACTGAAGAGGGGAGGTAACTGTAAGGTAGGAGCGACACGGCTTACATTTTGGTCTTAGATTAATTATATTTCACTAATGAAGAGAGAGAAAGAAGAACGATCGGGTCTCATTTAATACTAATTGAGAATATGAGCAATTAGAATTGAATTTTTAATCAAGAATTTAAAAACTAAATCTGAAAGAAAAACAAAACAAAAAAAATCTACTAAAACCAGAAGATGGTAGTTGGGAATAAGCGAAATGAGTTGAGTGGAGCAAGTTATTTCCCCGTTTACACACTCCAAGACATTTTTCATCCTTAAAAACATTGTTGGTAAAACGTGAAAAAAACAGTATTGAAGATTTCTTCAAAAATTTAAGATAATTTTACAGAACCAATCACAGAAATATTTGGTAATCAAGAAAAAAAAACACTGTATCTAAAAGTTGTTGGCATCAGCTTTGAAATGAAATAATGGTGTAAAACAGAGACAAGAAGCAAAAAAAAGAAATCTAGGCTTTTGCTAGAAATTAAAAAATAATCTCTAAATTTAAGAAGTATTGTTTTTCTCTTTTTTTTCTTCTTACTTTCAATTTAAAAAACAATTAAGTAGCATCGTCCATCTCGTCGATTTCATAAATCTAAACAAGTACAAGGCTTCTAAGTTACATAGCAGAGTGTTTTAAAAAAATGCTTTTCATAATAAAATTAACAGCATCGTAATTTTGTTTAAATTTGCTTTTTTAAAATTAATTTACATATTTGAATTAACCATAAATAGATAAATAAATAAAACATTTAAGCGCTGACTGCTTGCATTTGTTTTAAGTTTCGTTATGAATAGAAAGAAAGCTTTTTTTTTTTTTTTTTGAAAGATCATCTTGCTCCGCGCGCATATTTAGGTTTAGATACGAAAACGTAAAGATTAACCAACCAAAACAAGTGATAGAATCTTGAAACATGGAAATCGGTACTTACCTCTGTCCGTTGCTGCAATCTTTTGTTTAAGTCGTATATCCGATATTCCGGTTGACCCATGTTGTTGTACGGCGTATGTCGCCTATAGTAGGTAGAGAAAGACGAATAGAAAGGATCCGAATTCATGGTGGAAGAAGTTTATATATACTAGATATATAGATATATATACATATAGGTAGATATATATATATATTTATATATATTTATATCTATATATCAGAGGATGTATAATAAGATTATCAATGAGGGAGAAGACAAAATAAATTTAACTTTTGAATGTGTTGCTATATATATTATATATGTACATATAGCACGTGTCCACTCTTCAATGGTGGTAACCAAGGGACCCCCCTAAAAAAAAAAGGAAAAAAAAAAAAAAAGAAAAAATGGAGATATGTGGTAGTTGACTGGGCTACCCGTCCTTTGCTACGGATGTCATTCAGATTGACAAATGTATCTACAAGTCCTTCTGAAGTCCAACTGGGGACCGATCTTTTCCATCGTTGACCACTGATGTGGTGTGGTTGTGGTGTTGTGTTCTGTTGTCTGCTGGTGTTGCTGCTGTGATGGTTAGTGGTTGTTGGTATTTCACCACATCCCACCGCCGTCTTTTTCATCAAAGCCGACCACTGGAGATTGAAACAAGCACCGGCGACAACATATCCACTTAAGAGAGAGAGAGAGATAGAGATAGATAGAAAGAAAAGGAGAGAGAGAAATACAGTCTGCTTCGTGTTGTTGTCAGCGTCGACGCCAACGCGTTTTGAGTTTAACGATGTTGTTGTTGTTGTTGTTGTTGATGTTGCTGTTCATGTGCGGGGAGGAATGAGGAGAGTTAAAATTTCTGAACAAAGAAATGTGTAAGGCTTTTTTGAAAACTAAACTAAAATCTGGCAACAACACCAATCCGTCGTCGTTCGGTACATGTTTCCTTTGAGAGAGAGAGAGAGAGAGAGAGAAACAAAGAAATTCTTTAAAAGAAATCTTCAAATATGCCCAAAGGAGTGGAGAAAAAGTGTAGTTAGTGGTAAATAAGCGACGACTGTACAATAATATATAGTGGAGTTGATGAGTCCATGTGTAACGTCAGACAGGTGAAGCTATTTTTATCTGTAGCCTGGGCCAGAAACCCCATCCACAGCACGCTAGCTATAAGCTAGCACATAGCCAGGCTTCCTATCTCTCTTATGGTTAGACAACACACTTGCTTACACAGACACACGATGTGTATATATATATATATGTGTGTATGTGTGTAGTCTTTAATTGCGACTGTTGTTGTTGTTGGTAGCGGCGGCGGCGGTAGTGGCAGTGAGGGTTTGCGCCAGATTGTACGTATGTAGTAGAGTGGTTGTTACTCTACTACCACTACCATAACGACTGCAGCAGCACTTGCTGCTGATACTACTACTACTACTACTACAACTACTACTACTACTGCCAAAAAAGAAAACACAACTGTTACCACTACTACTGCTACTACAAAACACAGCTACTGCTGCTGCTGCCGCTACTACTGCTACTACTACCACTACCTGCTGGCAGAACCACCACCCCCAACAACAACAACAACACCACCACCACCAACCACAACGGTAACAAGAACTGAACTACTACTTCGTTTACCACCACCGCTACTACTACTACTACTACTACTACTTCGATATCAATCGCTGGCACCACCGCTACCACAACACTAATATAGCTTTATCATCACCGTTACCACCACCAATAGTGCTACTGCTACATCACCAGTACTACTATTATTATTATTATTATTAATGTATCGCCATCGCCATCAACAACTATTAAATGCTCAGTGCTCTCGTTGTATGTATGCGTATGTGTGTGTGTGTGTTTATGTATGTATTTGGAGCGCACGGCTTAAACTATATAGAGGAGTGTGTGAGTATGAGGGGGGACTTAGCCGGAGTACGCGTACATGTGTGTGTGTGTGTGTGCGTGTACGCAGCAAGGAACGCTGGGAAATTGACTGATAGTTGAGATAGTATAAGAACTAAATATTGAGTTGGTGATTTTAGTGGAGGAATGGTGAGAGATGGAGATAGAGAGAAAGAGAGAGGGGTAAGAGGAAGGAGGGATAAATCAACTGCAAGGACGAACGAGGGGAGGAGGAGGAGGAGAAAGATTATAAGGTATGAGTGATGATTAGCAAGAGGGAAGAGGAGGAGGAGGTAGGAATTGTGGTGGAGAGGGAAAGAGAAACAGAGAAGGAAGAGCGAGGAGGGAGACGAAGAATACGTGAAAATTAGATAAGAGGGACAAGGGAGGAAGTCTAGATGAAGGTTAGATAAGAGAGAGAGAGAAAAAAAAGAGAGACAGAAATGAGAGCATGTGTAAGGGGCATAGGGTGAGTTACATGAAACAGGGACAAACGATCTCCCACCTATTTCCCCACTTCCTCACTCACACAGCACTCCCTCTCTCACTCACACAGCAACACACGTAAAGCACAAAGTCAATAATACATAGACACACACATATATATATACACCCATTATATATACATATATAGACGCATGTATGTATGTGTGTGTGTATATATATATATATATATGTAGGAAACACGCAAATCCAGCAAGATTAGTTGCATGTTGAAGCAAGTTTCTCAGGCTGACTAGCTACATTGCTAAAAAGCAGTGCAAGGTTTCAGACAACTACTACTGCTACTACCACTTCTGCTGCTGCTTCCTCTACTATTACTACTCCTGCTTCGGGCACCGACGTCGCCTTCACAATATATGATAGCAGTTGGTAGTTGAGAGACAGAGTGAGGGAGGGGGGATGAATGTTGAAGGCCGTGTATGTGTATGTTAGCATGTGTGAATGTGAGTGTGTGTATGTAACTAGCTCACTTCATCACACCACTGATATTCCTCTGGACCAACACACACACACACACTACCATTGAGACAAACGAGGAAGCCTCCTCTAATCGGTCGCACGATCTGCTTAAAAGCAACCGAATCTTCTTCCAAATAACACCCTAGTCTTTTTAAAAGGGATATTATTCGATGGTCCTCGATGCATGGTTTGAAATAAAAAGACGATATGGTCAGAAATGGAGTGCTTTTGTCTATAGGTTTGCTCGTGTAGGTTTTACTCGGGGCTATACAACACACCAAATCAATTAATGTTTGTATGCAAGCAAAAATTGTAGTAATGACCGTAGTCGCTGGACCTGCTAGAAACAGTAGCTAAACCTCCCTTAATTCACACAGACACACTACTGTGTTGAAAAAAATAGGACACAAGTAGTCCTACATAAAACTATTTGAATAAAAGAGGGGATAGACATGGCTGGAACGTCGCTAATCGATTAGGGCTGATTTGGGTTTAAAAAACACAAGTTAATGGATCAGTGCAAGTACAGCAGTAATAGTAGTTCATAACTTCCTCTACATCACTAACACAACAGCAACAATAAAAGAATACCACTTAGCCCCCAACAAAACACGTCAACACTGAAACACCACCGCCATCTCTAACACTGACAACAACAACACAAGCACGATTGTAAATATGGTGACCTTGTTTAGTGGTGGTTATTTATGTTTGTTCGTTTATTTTCAAATATAAACGTTATAAATATTCATGTTGGGCGAGAAAGAAAGAAAGAGAGAAAGAGGTATAAGCAGCTTGTGCCTACGTGCAATAGTGACATGGTGAGCGAAGGAGATGAGATGGGTGTAGTGTTAGGGTTGCGTTGATAATTGGTTGCTTGCTTGCTTGTTTCGTTAGTTGCCAGTAAAATAAGAAAATTAATAAGCAACTAAGCAAGAGCTCGTCGGTCCTCACTACCACTATTGTTGCCGCTGCTGCTATCAAGTCCCTAGTTTTTAGCTCACAGTGAAGCGAGAGCATTTATTAAAGAAAACTAGGCAAAGAGTTGGTGCTAGCATCACACACCTACAACTACCGACCGTTGCCAAGTTCCTAGTTGATTGTTGCTGGTGTTGTTTAGCTCAGATTCAGCAAACCTATGACCAAAAAAGTTACGGTCCGGTAAAAAAAAAAAAATGCCTTGTAATATTTAAGTACGGTCCTTTAACGTTTAT
>NC_142941.1:59817953-59915453 GCF_046866305.1 Octopus bimaculoides
AACCTTACCTTTGGTTTTTACTTTTTGTAAACCCAACTTCTTCAAAACAGGCAAAAACTAAATATTGTAGAAAGCATTTAGTCTGTTTTTTTTTTTTTTGCAGTATTTCTAAATTCTTTAGACTAGATATGAGGCCAACTTATTTCATCAAATTAGTATATATCTAATCACCCTAGGAACCATTTTATTTATTCTGGAATTCTATTGTTTCTGGCAAACCCACAACCCTGAAAGAGGCATGTGATTGCTTTCATTTGAGCAAATGTTCCACAGAAGAAGTGGTATAAGCAACTGAAGCAAGAGCAATATAAGTATAGCAAAGTTGGCCCTGCATATGAGGACAGAATCTCTCTCTTTTTTTTTTTATTAAATGAGTTAAAAAGTAGAAGTTATGTCTATGATCTTTACAAGCTCCACTCCCACACTAGTGAAATTGATGCAGAGGTGTGCAGAGAGGGAACCAGAGGGAATTCCAGAAAGCCAAGAATCATGTGGTGGTGGTGTTAAACTGGGCAGCATGTTAGTTGTACTTCCCAAATTAAATACCAAGTCATTAATTGTTGAATAGTAATTAATGTTAAGTATTCAGTTCAGAACTTTTGTGTTATACAGCTATTTGCTCCCACTTCTTTTGGCTAAGCTGTTGTAATAATTTTTGACTTAGGCGCATGCCTGGAAGGAAATAAGAATTTAGATGGTATAATGTAGTTGCTTTTCTCGAGTGCACAAGGGGGCATTGATTCAATTGAAACCAGCAGCGGATTTGGCTTATTGCAAGCTTACTCTGTGCTCTGCGACCAGCATGCATTGTGAAGTTAAACGTACCGACAGCCATGAAATTAGTTAATCTGGAGTCAGTAAAACTAAAAAAGCATTGCAGAGAAACAGGCTAAGAAAATGAGGACTGGGTTTAGCCTAGGCACCAGATGTTACAGAAGTTTACAGAAAAAGGGAAGTGCGCACACACACACACACACATTGTAATATTGATGTTGGCAGATAGATGAAAGGTAGCACAGAGTCAATATGGGATTTGAACAGACAGTATATTGCAATGCTTGTATTAAACACTACCATTACCAGCACTGTCTAACATTAACGGCAATGGTAGTGAACCAATGATAGAGTCTTCCTCTACATGGCCACTTAACCTGCTTAAAATAGCTGTCTAATAAACCCCTTCTTAAAAGAAAGCAAGGGCACATCAGATAAATTATTACAATAACTTAGCCTAGATATGTTAGAACATAAACAAAAAATATGATCTTGCCTTTTCATTATAGGGCAGCTGGATCAGTGTTGACCTGGGGCTATACAATAACACTACTGAGTTAAAATCTTAATGGTTTCGATGCTATTCAGCCTTCAACAGTTAGTAACATATTTACCAGTAATTTATTAGTATGCTAATAAATTTACCTCTCTTACATATACAAAGCAGTTCCAATTTGAGTGCCTCTGCATGGTTGCTCAACCTGCTAGAAATAACAGCGAAATATTCCTCAAATCCCACTCAACTGTCTTAAAAGAAAGGAAGGACAGATTGGATAATGTAGCTCTGATTCTAGTCATGAACTATGTATGAATAAAAGACAGGATGGTCACAGGATGAATCCCTATAATCACAAGTCTATTGCGTCAGGGTTGACCTATGACTTAACAACAACAACAACAAAATTGCCTTTGGAGTGTCTAGTGAAAAGATGGGATGGAAACAAGAAATTATGACATTAATGCTTCTCCTTATGACAATTAGTGTAATTAAGTGGCTGGAACTGAAACCAGGTCACCACCATGTCTCACCAGAAACCCTACTTTTTTTCTTCACAGTAGTACTACAACAAAAGCAGGGAGAGAAACCGGAGAAGTGAATAATCAGAAGGGATGAGTGTACAAAAATGGCAACCAAATAATGATCTGAAAAGATGAAGAGTCTGTGCCCTCACAACCAGTTGGCATTGTGCCTCTTTCTTTCCAGCACAAGGTGTTAAATTGGCAACATATCAAATGAGAGAGAGAGAGAGAGAGAACACATGTATGTGTGTGTGTGTGTGTGTGTGTGTGTGTGTGTGTGAGAGAGAGACTCAGTGATGAAAAACTTACTATCGAATGACCAAGTTGTCTACAGTAGTGACAAAGTCAACACCCTTCCATTGTGTAAAACCAAAATAGAATTGGCTACAACTGGGAGTTGAAAGTAGCTTTTGGATTCAGTTTGCCAAAAGCCTGCCTATTATTGCTGTGCAATGATTATTGTAAAGGTAACTATGACAACAATAATAATAATAATAATAATAATTAATAATGGTTTCAAATTCAAGCACAAGGCCAGAAATTTTAGGGGTGTGGGTTAGTTGATTACATCGACCCCAGTACTCAACTGGTACTTATTTTATCAACCCCGAAAGGGTGAAAGGCAAAGTGAACCTTGGCAGAATTGGAACTCACAATAGAAAGACAGACAAAATGCCACTAAGCATTTTGCTTGGTGTGTTAATGATTCTTTTCTACTGTAGGCACAAGGCCCAAAATTTTGGGGGAGGGGGCTAGTCGATTAGATCGACCCCGACAGGATGAAAGGCAAAGTAGATAGACTTCAGCAGAATTTGAACTCAGAACATAAAGACAGACAAAATACCTATTTCGTTATTGCCCACAAGGGGCTAAACATAGAGGGAACAAACAAGAACAGACGAACGGATTAAGTCGATTACATCGACCCCAGTGCAACTGGTACTTTAATTTATCGACCCCGAAAGGATGAAAGGCAAAGTCGACCTCGGCGGAATTTGAACTCAGAACATAAAGACAGACGAAATACCGCTAAGCATTTCGCCCGGTGTGCTAACGTTTCTGCCAGCTCACCTCCTCTCCTATTCTTAGTTTCAAATTTTGCACAAGGCCAGCCAGTTCAGTGGAGTGGGTGAGTTGATTACATCAACCCCAGTGTTGAACTGGTACTTATTTTATCGACCCCTGAAAGGATGAATGACAAAGTTGACCCTGGTGGCATTTGAACTCAGAATGTAAAGTCGGAGAAAATGATGCTAAGCATTTTTCCTGGCACAGTAACAATCCTGCCAGCTTATTGCCCTATTGATCATAATAATAATAATAATAATAATAATAATAATAATAATGTTTTTTAATATGAACACAAAGTCAGACATTTTGAAGATAGGCACAGCTGGACACATTGACTCCAGTGCTTCTTTTATTGAGCCTGGAGGATTTTGAAGAAAGTTCAACAATAATAAAAAGGATTTCAAAAATGATTTTTGCTAGGTATCTTGCTTGTGTCTTGCCTTGGACCCTCAAATTTTGATGGAGTTGTAGTAGTGCTGTTGTGATATACAGTATATCTTGAGCATTTAAATTTGGCAAAGCCCATCCTTCTCCCGCCTCACCACAACAGATTTCATCCAGAGATACAGATAGAAGATAGATAGATAGATAGATAGAGAGAGAGAGAGAGAGAGAGAGAGAGAGAGAGAAAATGTAAAGAGAAAAGAGGGAGAGAGACAGACAGAAAGAAAGAAGAAATCAACTTCAGTACTCTACCAGTACTTTATGAAAGGACAAAAGGTGACCTAGGCAGGATTTGAACTGAGGGCTTGGAAAGCAATCTTTCTGATTGCTTTCCAGTCAATTTGACGCTATTACAAAGCTATGTAAGAAATCATCAATGCCACTGCTGCTGCTCCCTCCTCCCCCTCCTACTACCACTGCCGCCACCACCATCATCATTTACAGGGAGGGGTTATTCGATTAAATTAAACTAACCCAGTTCTAGATTGGTACTTTTCTTTATTGACTCAGAAAGCCTGAAAATCAGCAGGATGTGAACTCAGAACAAAGTTATGTAGCAAATATTGCAAGGCCTTTTTTGTATGACACTCTTAATGAGTCTGTCAATCCACCACATTTTAATAATTAATTAATTAACTGATTAATTAATGATGATGATGATGATGATGATAAGCAAATTAATAAGAACTATGTGACTGGAGTATTAACAGAATAACAAAAATGCGCTATACACTGTAAGACTAAAGTATGACAGACAAGAAGCCTTTGTGCATAGGTGGACTTCTGAGTAAAAAAAATCAATATTTACCATTGCTAGTTTATACAACTAATGGTCAAGACGTACTATAGGAAATTGTTGACATTCTTTTAGGTTCTATATCAAGTTGTTTTGCAGGTAAATAAATAAAACAACAATAGCAACAACAATGACTTGATAGCAATCCAAATTGGTTTATCAACTAGAAGTCTTTATTAGAATGGATATTATCATTAAATAAGTATTAATGGGTGTGTATATCAGTTAGATCATTTCTGATTTGACAGACTGGTGGACAGCTTGATGTGACTGAGGCAATGACATATGCAAACATCATCCCAGTATAGCACTGGGTATGGTAGGCTATGATAAACTTGCTGTGATGACTGAGAGGCAGCACTTTAACCCTTTTGATACCAGCTTGCACTAGAGACCATCCTTGATTCTAGGATACAAACTTCCTGTTTTGAAGTGATCTAAAATTAAAATTCCATGTTGAATTTATGTTCCAAAGACTGGCTTTATAATAAATTATTGTTTATTGTCTGCCTTAATCAAGGAAACCTTAGTGATCAGAGGTGTTTCAGCTGTGATCACACCTGTTTTATTTTGAGACATAATATATTTAAAACTTAATTCTTCTGTGATTATATTCCTCTTGAAACACAGTGTTTTTGTTTCAGTTAGTTTAGAAAATAATGGAGAGTTTAGTGAAATAACTTTGTCATATTTAATCTGGTGTTTGGAACGTAAAGGCTTTAATGTAAATCACTATTTCAGGTGGGTTGGTATCAAAAGTTTTAAACACAACAGGATGTGATTTGAGGGAAATTTGGCTACTATTTATAGCAGATAAAACCTTGTTAAAGCCTCAAGGGTCACATACGACTTGTTTGGGCCAAGTCAGCTCTGATTGAGCAAACTTATAAATGAAATGTGTTCAAGCCATGATCACCTCAACGCATTTTTGAGACATAGTGTATCTAGAACTACATTATGCAGTCAATGAGCCTTTCTTTTAGTTTTAAGACACAATAGGGTGTGATTTGAGTGAGATGTTGTTGCTATTTCTAGCAGGACAAATGACAGCATAGAGACCCCTCCCTCTCTCTTACATTAGCTTAAGAATAACATGTATTCATACTTATACACACCTCATAGGAATTGTCAAAGCTATAGACAATGACAATGGTGTAAGCATGACAATAAAATCTCTGGTAAAACACAACACAGTAAACAACAAGTAAGTAAATTCAGAGTATGTACAGTGCATGTGTACATATCTGGTGTATGTACAGTGTTTCTGTACATATTTAGACTTGCTGTGAAGGAATGTTCAAGCTAACAGACTAAGGTAAATATGAGAAGAAACTGTCACTGAATTTCAGTCTCTACATCTTGTCAGAGTCAGTCACCAGTTGACATCTTCTGCTCTCTTGTTTAACACACTAATTCTGTGAAGCAGACAGTGGTTCAAGTCTGACAAGGAGAACATGAGCCAAACCATTCCAGAAAACATTATACAGTGTATGAAAGACTAAATTCTATGTATGCAAATATACACCCCACCTCTCTCTCCTCTGTGTGTGTGTGTGTGTGTTTGTGTGTGCGCACGTGCGTGCATACATGAGCAAAGTGGAGCTTTCCAAGAGAAGATGTATGGCCCAGTAACAAATCGCTGTCTGGCTGGCATGCTAGTTTAGCTTGGATAGCATTGCAAGTCAATCTGGTGTCTATTCTCATGACATTTAATGAACTCACATGTGTGTGCCCTAATGGTTAGGGTGTTATTTCCTGATCATGAGGTTGTGGGTTCAATACCTGGGCAGGGCAAGGCAGTGCAATGTGTCCTTGAGCAAGGCACTTCATTTTACAATGCTCCAGTCTACTCAGCTGAACATAAGCTTTGGCCAAGTACTAGGGCAGTCCTCTCCCCCTTTGAATGTTACATCCTACATATGCCACCAGATCAAAGGTGAGGAGGATGAGAAAGTGTGTGTGTTCTGTAACTGCTTGTGACTGCATAAACACATGAAACAATTAGTGAAAGCATGGTACATTTTACCAAGCTATCGTTGCTTGTGAGTGACAGCTGGTTTTACAATAATATTAAGTATATTGCTCAAAGCATGGCAAAACATAGGCAGTGGATTTGAACATTGAATTTATGAACTGACAGGAAAGTTAGATCTTATATATTTAGTTTCATTGTGGGCTAAATATTCCATCATTATCTAAATATTCTCTCATACCAAGATGAAATGTTTTATTTATACTAAAACAAATATAGCTTAAAAAACAATCATATTGAAGATGTTAATTTACATTACTTCATATTTCAATAATAATTATTAAAAAAAAAAAGAGAATAAGATAACTTTACTAGAACTGGTGCCAAAGCTGAAAAATTTTTTTTTACAAAATATCAATAACTTTTTATCTTGTGATTCAACTAAAGGAGACAATTTGGAAAAAAGGAAAAAGAAGAAAAAAACAAACAAAACAGGCGTGGCTGTGTGGTAACAAGCTTGTTTCCCAACCACATGGTTCCAAGTTCAGTCTCACTGCATGGCACCTTGGGCAAGCGTCTTGCACTATAGCCTCAAGTCGACCAAAGCTTTGTGAGTGGATTTGGTAGATGGAAGCTGAAAGAATCCTGTCATATATGTGTGTGTGTTTTTGTGTCTGTGTTTGTTCCCCCATCACCACTTAACCAGTGTTGGTGTTTTTATGTCCCCATAACTTAGCATTCCAGCAAAAGAGACCAACAAAATAAGTTATTAGGCTCAAGAAACGAGTCCTGGGGTTAATTTGTTTGACTAAAACCTTTCAAGGCAGCATGGACTACAGCATGGCCACAGTCAAAAGACTGAAACAAGTACAAGAATACAAGAATAAATACTCGCTGAAAGTATTTGGCAAATGAGCAGAAACAATGTAGGGTGAATGGTTTCACCCTTTAGAATTCATATTATTCTGTCAAATGTAATTTATTACCTCCACCAAGGAAGGAGGTTATGTTTTTATCGGCGTTGGTTTGTCCGTCTCTCCGTAAAATAACTCAAAAAGTTGTTAGCGGTATTTGATGAAACTTGCAGGAAAAATTGATAATGACACAAGGAACAGATGATGAAATTTTGGAATTGATCCGGGAATTTTTATGGATTCTTGAAGGATTTTTCACTTGTTATATTTACTTTACATGAATGTTACGTTCTTTGATTATCTCCCTTGAAAACACGTTCATCGTTTGCACGTAACCTATGGTGGCATTGCTGTTTCCAAAGTTTATTTTCATTTCTCTATTAGTAATTTTACTGACATATCTATCTTAAAATGAGCTGCTTGGCAGAGGTCTGTGGAGAATGACATGACAAGCCTTGACTATTGGGATCGACTCTGGTTGGCGGAGGTCTGCACTCTCCGAGTGCTTTTCTAGTTTATTTATTCATATTGCTTTGAATTAATCATGCATCCTCTTGTAGCTTCAATATTTCAGTGATGTTACTGTTTACCTTTACAATCACATTACAGAGTAGGTGTTAAAGGCTGGGTCTGGCTGGTTTAAACATAAAGCAGGTAGAATATTTGGGCTGGATATGGTCGGTTTAAATGCTAAAGGGTTAATATAATCCTGCCAGATACAAAGCAACATCTCTATAGGGCTACCTTAGCAGCATTATAGGACCCTCAACAAATCAATGCAGTGGGTCCTAAAGTATTTATTTATTGGCAGCAAGCCACAGTATACATAGATCAGAAGTGGGTCCCCAGGGCAAACCCACTGTGCCCATCCCTTAAGACAGCATGGCAACTCTAATGCTGGTTCTATGACAAAATGAACCTAGTACATACAGTAAAGAGGCTGCAGTTAGGAAGAGCATCCATTCATAGCAACTGTAGCAGAAGTGAAATGCCCAATTAAAACTTGGTCCTCTGACCCAGCTAGGAGGGCTAATAGCCCTGAATAAGAAGTGATGTGATTTTGCACTGTGATAATTCTGTCTAACCCATGCCAGCATGGAAAGCGGGCAAATGATGATGATGATGATGATGATAATGGTGGTGGTGGTAGTGATCTAGAGTAAAATGGAAGATTACAACTGACCACAGGCAATCAGTACATTGTAATCCAGTTACTGTGTCTGGGTTATTCTATCGATGAGAGTAAATTACCTCAAGTCAAAGACACTTAACTCTCAACAATAGAATTTGCCTAACTGATACTAGTGGATACTGCCACATGGTAGAATAAAATCACTGCTGTAAATAGTATTGTACTAACCATTCAAATCCACCACATTTAATTTCAGTCAATGGTTGTGAAGCTAAGGTCTTCAATGAGTTACAGTCTGCATGGTGAGGAGTTAAAACAACCTCACCACAAGGTTTGCATGACTTAACAAAAATTAGTCTAAATTTTGCTTCCTTGTTGTGATAAGCTGTCTAGGAAAGAAAGATATCCTACAAGGAAAAAGAAGCTAAGAAAAATAATAAAACTTTTTGTTTAAATCCTATCCATACTAACATAACAAAAATGGATGACCTGGTTCAAAGTTCATTTTTCTAAAGTCTAAAATTAAACCACACCCATCTTGTAACTTTTTCCCCCAAAGTCAAAGTGACATGTTTAAATAAGTCTAAAAAGTATATTATTTCAACCAATAGTATTTTTTAAAAAAATGTCCCTCTATGTAAATAAACTAGTCTTAGTTGAAAATTGTCTGGTTTCCCTTGTTTAATGTAGCTTTGACTTAAATTAACTCCCTCTGCCGCCACCACCTTCCTCACCACCACCACTGCCGCCGCCGCCACCACCACTACTACTACCAGCACAGCCATCATCATCATCACCACCACTTTAACATCTATTTTGCAAAGTATTGTATAGATCTACTGTATATACGACAACAGTTGTGTATCTGTATCCTGCACATTTATTTCATAGGGGATTTTTGATTGGCAGGATGGGAAGTAAAAATACAGTTCCTGGTGGGACAAGCGAATGAGCAAGAAAGAGACAGAGAAAGAGAGAACTAATAACAGGAGCAAAGATAAATCTCAAAGGGAGTGTAGCACATTATATCTAAAGAGAGATAGTTCTTTGCTTTCTTTGTTTGAATTACACAGTTTCTATAATGCAACAGAGGAGACTAAACTGCATCCAGGAGTGAGGCCCTGGTTAAGGAGTTCCTAAGTTTTGAAGAGTGTGGAATTACTTCTTAGCCACTACTACCCCCTGGTCTATGCTGACCTGGGGTAGTAGCAGCAGTCAGAGTTTCTGTTACGGAATTGCCTCTGGAAGACAGTCAGTCACAGAAACCTCAATGGGTCCAAGATAGATGAGGTCCTTCAGCAATTTAGCTGTTCACCCAAGAGAAGATAACTCCATAAAAATCCTGCATCCTGAGAATTGCTGGGCTCACGTCATGTCATCATCATCATCAGACCAATACAAGTTTGAAGGATAAGAGTGGGACTGGCTGTACACAAACCAAGCCTACTATAGTAATATTTAGTGTGCAGGTTGTTCAGCAAGCCAAGACACCAGCACCAATACCATCACACTTTCTTCATAAGTTCAGAGGCAAGGGAAGGAGGTGACATGAATAGGTAGAGGATGATACAGGAAGTCTGTAGCTTTGGCACTACATATAAGCAACTATAGGGATAGGGGTGTTTTCTGGTTGTATTTTGCTAAATCTTCATTCATTGAAGCAGTGGGAGAGTCCAACAACAACAACAACAACAAAAGAGAAATAAATTTCCCTATCCCTCAAGGATAAGAAGCTGGTCTTTGTCACAGAAAACTTGGTGCTGTAAGCTAACGAAATATGTATTATCCTTATAATGCTGCCACTGTACATGGAAGTGAACTGGGCAAACCACTCTATCTTCTTGGAACCATATGAAGTTGGGGATTGAGCTCAGGTGTTTAGAGTTAAATGCCTTTAATATAAACATGCAGGTATACTAGCATATACTAATTTTCTCTAAAGAGAGAGAGAGAGTGAAAGAAAAATGAAAAATAAAGAGAGAAAAAATGTTGACCTATCTGGAAGGATTTTCCTGTTACTTGAACCAAATCTAAAAAAAGGTTACAAAATATCAATAACTGTTTACCTTTCGAATAAGGAGTCAATTTGAAATAACATATTACCAAAGACATATCTTCACTACAGATGTGTGTCTGCGTGTGTGTATGTAGAATATGTAAAATCAAGACAAAAAAATTTACTCATTATCAACTTATCTTTTGACTAACACAAAACTATTTTGAACAAACCTTCCTTGATGAGAAATAATTCATAAACAACTGTGCTTAAAATTACACATCTATAATTGCAGTTGTAATGAATGTGAAGTAAAATGAATTTAGTGAATCCTTTCCCAAACCTCAAAAGCCCATAGGGTCTTTACATAATTCTGGGTTTCTATAATATTGAAGAGAGAGAGAGAGAGAGAGAGAGAGAGAGAGAGAATTCCTCTTGGGTATGAAGTTAGTGTATTGCAGATAATTTTCTCTTAAATCCCAGCCAGGTACCTACTGTATATGCATTTGCAAAGAAGACTTAGCCTATCATCTAACTCAGTGGTTCCAAAGCTATTCAGTGCTCATCTGGAGTCAAACAATAAGTCTGCAGTGTGGCTTTATATTTGGTACTCCGAGTTTCAGGATGTTTTTTTTTTTTATTTGTTCTATTCTTAGTATTTATTCTGAGACAGAAAGAGAGTGCTTTTAGATTTTACAGCTTTGGTGAATGTTAAGATTGATAACATGAATGATACAGTCCCCACAGATACAGGAAAAACTCCAGCTAGAGCCAATCAAGAAACCCACATATCCATGACCACCAAAGGTACAAGCCTTCTCCTGACTGTTGCTCTTTAAATCTACAGGTGAATCCTTTCTACTATAGGCACAAGGTCTGAAATTTTGGGGGAGGGGCTAGGTGATTATATTGACCCCAATGCTTATATGGGTTTTAACCTCAAAAGGATGAAAGGCAAAGTCAACCTCAGTAAAATTTAACTCCGAGTATAAAGACAGATAAAATGCTGCTAAGAAGTTTGCCCAGCATGCTAACAATTCTGCTAGCTCCCTAATAATAATAATAATAATAATAATAATAATAATAATAATAATCCTTTCTACTTAAGTCACAAGACCTGAAATTTTTGGGAAAGGGACTAGTTGATTACATCGACCCCAGTGTTTCACTGGTACTTAATTTATCGATTCTGAAAGGATGAAAGGCAAAATCGACTTTGGTGGAATTTGAACTCAGAATGCAGCGATGTGTGAAATACCACTAAGCATTTTGTCCAGCGTGCTAACGATAATAATACTAATTAGATATTTTATAAGCCTTAATAACCTTTTCTTTTTTTTGAATGCATTATATACTTCATTAATTATTATTTCTTGTTTTATTTAGATCCTAGAAATACATATAAAAAATTTCTTTGTAATTTTTAGTAATATAATACATTTATTAATTTTCTACCTAACTTAATAAATTTAAAGTGCAAAAAATACTTATAATCCAAAAGTAAAGGACAAAAAAGAAAAAAATATACCGCTATATCTTTAATTGATTTTGTGTAGTGTTACGCATGGAATATATATTTTTTTTCTTTTTCGAATTTACATTTGAGAAGTAAGTCTTAAAAATCAAGGCCAACAGTTGTTAAGGTGCTGTTATTTTTTTTAAAGAATTCCAATGCTTGTAAGTGTAATGTTTCTAAACTGTTGCAATATTTGTTCTTTGCATGGGTATTTTGTAAGAAGTTTTTTTTTTTTTATTAAGGAGGGGGGGGGGGGGGATGAATTTGAAACAAATATTGCTTTGACACTAATTAAATGCATGTATTTATGATGGTGGAGTAGCAGAGTTGGTACAGTAATGGACCTAAATGCATTGTGGGATTTAGTCATGCTTCCCTACATTACGAGGATTAAGTCCCTCAGATCAATAAATTCACAGCACACCACACAGTATTTTCGGATAACTTGAAATGTAAAGCATACAATTTTAACCTTGCTTTGAAAGTTAAACAAAAGTGGTCGTACTATAGGTTTTATCTCCCTGACAGTAGAAAATGTGGGATTAATCTGAGCAGTTTCTTGACCTTTTAAAGCTTCATCAGAAAAAGAAAACTCACAATTTTCTAACTATGGGGTGGGTGGGTGGGTGGGGGTGATTAATTGCTTAATGCTATTTAAGGTGTATGCAAACTAGGATTTTATTAAGAGTTTTTTAATGACAAATTTGTCCATTTTGGAACCAGAGTGCATCTGGTTCTTGTATGGGTTGTATATTTTTAGTGAGTGCTGCATTTGTGGTGTGTAGGTGAATTTGTTCTGTGGCCTGGGTACTAGGGTACTCGTTAATAACTGATGATTGTTTTACGTGCAGTATTTCCATATTTAAAGCTTTTTTTAATGGATGAGACAGAACACATATATCACACCAAATCATAAACTTTGTAATTAGAATATATTACAAAACAAAAAAAAACACCATAATGAAAAACATCAACTCAAAACCACAAATTAGTGTGTGAGTGTGTGTGTGTGTGTGTGTGTGTGTGTGTGTGTGTACATGCATGCAAACTTTGCAAGTCACACTAACTGACCATCTTTCTCAGCATATAATGGTGTGCAGTTAGGTATTGCTGTCAATTTAATCAGCTGTTTTCTCCTACTAAATGTATGGATTTGTGACTATATCACAAAGTCTTATATTAGAGTAGTGGATAGCAGAATGACTACCACATGTTTTATTTTGTGTACTATGCATGTACTTTTGACTATCATAGCTGTCGTTTCTTACTCGTTGCTTTCTGTCCCTCTTTCTACTCTTTTCCAACAGGTTGTAGGTACACCTGGGTATTGTATATAATAATAATAATAATAATAATAATGATATAATAGAATTATGCCTTGCAGTATGTAGTTGTATCATCTGAGTTCAAATCCCATTGGGATTGACTGACTTTTCATCCTTCCAAGGTTGATAAATGAAGCACAAAATTACAAATTTTGGCTGAAAGGTGTCTGTCACTGATTAAACTGAATCCAAATTATGTCTGTTTTATACTAATGGAAGAGGAATTACATTTTGTAAAAGATATTGTTTGCCGCTCTTTTTGGCCAGTGCAGACACAGTTGAGGCTCAGGAAGATGTGAGGTGAGTGAGTCATGTGGACAATATTTTGTTAGTAAATTTAGAAGAAAGGATTATGAGAGAGAGAGAGAGAGAGAGAGAGAGAGGGAGAGAGAGGGAGAGAGAGGGAGAGAGAGAGAGAGAGAGAGAGAGAGGGAGAGAGAGAGAGAAAGAGAGAGAGAGAGAGAGAGAGAGTGTGTGTGTCTATGCTCACAGCTTGGTAGTAAGCTAGTAAGCAAGTGTTTGTAAAGAGTTAAGTGAAGATTTGCTACTTGTGGTTATAAAGTCTTGGAAGTAAATGGTCACAGGTGTGAGTACAGTACTTCAGTGTAGTTTTGCATCCCCTATAAGGGTCAGCAGCATTGGGGGCTGGCTGAAGTATTTTTCATGCAGTGAATGTTAAGTTGAAGGATGATAACTCTGTGAGGAAGACCTATAGAATTTATGGATAATAAAATATCATCATAAAAACCACAATGATAATAATAACAACCATGAGCAAGACCTATAGAATTTACGAATATAAATACCATTGCAAAACCCAGCAACATCGTAGGCTATGAAAGATCTTATCATCAAGAATGACTAAGGGTTTTGAAGGAGAAGCTAGCAGCACTTAAAAGAGTTAATAGCTTTAACCTTTCTCACTTGTAGACATCTCACTTGAAATAATTTTTAAATAAAATATATAAAATGTATAGAAAATGTCAAAATCTTACGAAGCAGTGAAAAGGTCACAGACTGCACAAATGTAAATGTAAAAGATTAAGAAAAAAAGCTTCTCGATAAAATACAGTTTGTGAAGAATATTCGTAAAACAAAATCTCAATAATAGTTTTTGGTTTTTGCTATAGCTTTTGGTTTTAATGATTTCCTTAGGTAGACAAGTAAGAATTGGAAAAGATGGACTGTGGGCAGTCTAAATAATAGCTTTATTCAGACTAAGATTAAAATCTCTAAATATAAGAATTTGGAAATAAATAATGTCTCCTCTGAAGGATCTCTGGAGTAAAGTTACTTGATATGGTGTGTAGCTTGGAGATGAGGGAGTTTCTCCAGGTAAACCTGCTATTTTTCTACATTGAGAGATTACAGCTCTGGTGTAAGGACACATGGTCAGAGTACCACAGGAAAGGACTGAGGACTTGTACAACACAGTTATATCAGTCCTTGGTTCATCAACTGTCAGATTTCTGTTCACTAACAACAGAATGCCCTACACATGTTTCAATCTTGGCAAAGACTTGTTTTGAAAATGTGTCTAAAATATAAATATCGTACCTGTTTTAAATGTTTTATTTCCAAGAGAAATCATGATACAAACCTAGCACACTCCAGGGTGCTGGATTTGGCAGCTTTGAACATTAAACTGGTAGAATATTTTGGCCAAATATAGCCAGTTTAAATATTAGAGAATTAATATACAGTTGAGAAGTGTATGTTGTCTAAGGTTTAATCCTTTAAGCAATCTTACATAGAAACGGTGTTTTATATATTTTGAGGTATTCATATTGAGTCGAGTGATGTGTTTTGTCAATGATATAACCCTTTAATATTCATAATATTAATAGTGTTAGACATGTTGATATATTCACATAAGAGTCATGCACTTCATGTAAGATTTCACCTTTAAGTATTTATATCAATAAAATTAAGTAAAAGAGAAATTTCTGTTATTACCAAAACTAAAATGCCATTGATGTCAAAAATGGATAGTTTGAACAAATTGTGCTTTGTTTATGGTAGCCAAATTTGACCAGTTTCAAAACTAAGTCTTTGAAAAAGTATTTTTATTAAGCCATTATGACAAGCCTAACGGATATCCCTATATGCTGATTAGGACAACCAGACAGGATTCTTGCATGCAAAAGGGTTAAATTACTTAGTTATTTCTTCACTAAATCGTTCTGCTTATCTTATTTTATTTGGAAGCTACTAGAAATACTTTGAAAACCATCAACAAGTACTATTTATAACAGACTAATTTTTAAATGGGTCAGTTTCATAGATTTCGCATTCTAAGTGAGGTTTTTGCACAAAGTTACTACTACTTTGGTGCAACTTTTACACAATATAAAATTTTTAATTTAAAATTTATTCCAGAAAGGCTGTGGAATGTGAAATTATATGATATTATACTTATAAGCACCAATTTGAGACAGAAAAGAGCAATAGGACTACTAACAGGATTAAAACATCATTGTTTCTTGTCAGGCAATAGCGTTAGTTAAATGTAGGCTTGTTCTTTTCTCACTCAAATTCCTATTTATAATTCATCATTTAAATTGAATTATTAGCAGTTAATTCATGATGATATTATTTATGTTAAAAAAATACAAAATATAAAAATTATACAAAATATAAAATTATAAAAAAAAAGTTATGATGTCTGAAATTATTTATTTTCTTAAAAATCTATAAAATATGAAATTATTAATTATTTTAAACAAAATCTGTGAAATATGAAACTATTCCAAAAAAGAAGAAAAAAAAAACAACTATGGAAAACGGAAATATATATTTTTTAAAAAAATCCGAGAAATATAAAATTATTTATTTAAAAAAAAATTGAGAGATGAAATTAGGTGCAGGTGTAACTAGGTACAAGCATGGTTGTGCATTTAAGAAACTTGCTTCCCAATATGTGGTCTCAGGTTCTGTCCCACTGTGTGGCACATTGGGTAAGTGTCTTCTATAGTTTTAAGCCAACCAAAACCTTGGGAGTGGATTTGGTAGATAAAAACTGAAAGAAGCCCAGTGTGTGTGTGTGTGTGTGTGTGTGTGTGTGTGTGCCTTCATTTTGTCATCATGTGAGGCTTTTAAACAAGCATCACAGACTTATAAACGACGTCATTCATTTCTAGTCTTCCACCAAAAACATGGTGAAATATTACCCTGCTTGGAAACAGGTGAGGGTTGGCAACAGGAAAGGCATCCAACCATAGAAAAATCTGTCTGACTGATGCAAACATGGAAAAGGGGATGTTAAATGATGATGATGATGAAATATGAAATTATTTACTAAATAAATATGAAACATGACCATCTCTTTTGAATTTTAAGTATAATTAGATAAAAGAAGAGAACAGTTTTTGCCAATGGCTTTAGTTTTTGTCTGCAAAACTCAATATTGTTTGATTTTAATAAATATTACAAATGGGAAATTATAAATCCTCTTCCCCTCTCTAAGATTATTTTTGTTAAAAAAAAAAAAAGTTTTATTATTATTTTTCTCATACGTTTCAAATAGATAAATCAAAATGCAACAAATGAAAAACAAAAATCTCCAAAATACAAAAGAAAAAAACAAAAAGGACCACAACTAAAAACTGAAATATTTTAAAGTAATTGAATTAAATTTACTATAGTTTTTTTCTCTTTATTTGAATTCAATTTAAATTTATAAAATATTTTTTAATTCAAGCCCTCACTCTTTCAAAATTTCAACTGTGAACAAAAAAAAAAAAAAAAAAAATCTGGTCCTATTATATATACACACAGACACATAAATATATATACACACCACACACACACACACAAATACATACACACATACATACATATAAACACACACACGCATATGCATCTGAGTTATATCAAAAACGAAATTTGGCTAAGTAATACGTCAAAGTTCAATGAACAATTGCTGTTCAATAAAGTTTCTTTTTCTATTGGCTTAACTTGAAGTAAAATTATCTTCTTTTATTATGATTTTGCATTAAAAAGTTATTCTAAAAACAAAATTCTCTGTTTTATGCTGTTGATAAAATGATAAGGGTAAAAATAAAATGAAAAGAAAAAAGAAAAAAAAACCCTGTTTCCTAATACATGTATATTAGTGTGTGCATGTGCATGTTTGTGTGTGTGTGTGTGTGTGTTCACATGTGCAGTGGAGTTAAGGACTGGTTATCCTTTGGAACTTTTTGTTCCTGTTGAATATAAAAGGATTCTCTCTTCCCCCACTCTCTCTTTCTCCCACTCGCCCCTCCCCTCTCTCTCTCTGTACAAAATTTAGACTGTATGAAGTGTATATAAGAAGGATGACGCTAGATGAGGGCAATGAATAAGTAACATCTGCAGAAACCGGAAAGAAATGAGAGACACATGATCTGTTGGATGTGAAACATTAATTTGCACGCATAAGAAGCAGAGCAGAAGTGAGCCGCGAAATCAGCAGAGCATTAAAGACAATCAGATGATGTATGCAGCAGAGATGAGTGAGCCGATAGGGATATGATGTGTGGTTTGTACGCAGTCAATGGATTGTGGGTAAGAAATATTGTGTGCTGCTGGTGGGAAGTTACCTGTGGCAGAAGATGAGCAATGAGCAACCGAGGCGTGTGTGTGGGGTGGTGGAGTGATGAGGTCAGATATGGGACTCACACATATGATAGAAATAAAAAGACCCCCCCCCCAAAAAAAAAACAACAACAAAGGATGATTGGTGATATGTTATACTGGAGATCTATTCGGCCAACACCAACATGGAAAAAATAACACCCAAAACTTTTTAATAAGGCTTGTGTGGTTAAGAAGCTTGCTTTGCAACCCAGTGGTTTTGGGTTCAGTCCCACTGAGTGGCACCTCACACAAGTAAGTGTCTTCTACTATAGGCCCGAGTCAACCAATGCCTTGCAAGTGAATTTGGTAAACAGACACAGTGTGGAAGCCTGTTGTGTATATGTATGTGAGTGTGTGTGTGTAACTGTGCATCTGTACAGGCAGTGTCGATTTTAATAGAGGAAAAGAGCTAACATACAGCATAAACATTTGGTCATTATAAACAAATCATTTGTGCAGGTTATTTCAGTGGGAAATTGCACTATGAGACTACGAGAGACTACAATCCACATAAATAATAATATATATAAACATATCTATCTATATTTATATAAACACATACACACATGCAGATCAACTAACAGCTGATAGTTTTATTAAACATTATGCATTTACAAGAATTGCATGTAGACAGTTATTTTTATCTTTGGTAAGCAAGGTGTGTAGATCAATTTCAGTCAATTTGTCTTTAAACTTCAATTTGCTTACAAATGTATGTTTTATACATATACGTATGTAGAACCAGTAATGAGAAGTTTGGTTCAAGAGGAATTTTTTTTCTCCCTAATGTTACAAATTCAATCATTCAAATTGATAGAATCAACATGTTTTAAAAACCAAAATCTGAGAGATAGAAAGCAATACACACAAATAAAGAGAGAGAGAGAGAGAGAGAGAGAGAGAGAGAGAGAGAGAGAATTGAAGGGAAGCAGAACTAAACTGAAAATATATATATAAAAAAAAAAATCAACTAAAATTGAATTTCAAATAATTGAAAAATTGAATATATGAAAAATAAAAAAAACATTTTCATTAATTTTTATCTGAACTTTTTCTCCATTTGAAATTCAAAACTAGAAAGAAAGAAAGAAAGAAAAAAAAACACACAAAAAACCACCCAAAACAAAACCATTTCTTTTTCTGTGGTGTTACTCTGGCATGGCCCACAACTTAGTAGCTGGCTGGAACCAGTAAAAGAGTATACAAACTTGTATCAAAATTCTACATCTCAGTTATAGATACTGACTCAAGGGGGAGCCACTTCTAGCTGCTTTAGAAAGGGCAGTCACAAAATCACATCTTCAACTGCAGTTCAAACTGAAATTTTAGTAGCATACCAATTTGAGCACTCAGAGCGCATACCTATTAGTTTGGCTCGCCCTGACGAAAACTCCTCATATCTTTTATACATCTCAGCTATAATATAAAACCCAATACTAAATTCTTTCTTGACAAAATCTAAAGAGAAAATAAATTACAATAACTTTATTAATTCTTTTAATCCTTCTTTAGGTTTTAGTCATTTCTAAGATAAAAGTGTAGTAAGTATTCAAATGTAGATTAGATGGGATTAAAAGAAGTGAAGCAGGAGAAAGAGAAGAAAGGAAAAAGAAAGAATTGTGAAGATTATATTTCACTAAAGCTGATATTTTTGTGTTTTTACAGTTTGTTTTTCCTTCCTTTGAATTTCATGAACTAAAATTATTTAAAAAACAAAAAAATTAATTAAAAAGGAAAGAAGACATAAAAGAAAAACAACAACAAAAACAAAATGCAAACAAAAACAACTGGAAAACACAAACAAGATATGAAAAATAATTGAAAATAGGAATGGTTTTATGGTTTTATCATTTGTGAAGTAGAGGGAAAAATTGTTGTTTCTCTATGTTGCAAAAGCTTCTGATACTAAATATACAGGTAATAATTAATAGAAATAACAACAACAACAACAACGACAACGACGACGATGATGATGATGTTTTATTATTTATTCATTTATTATCTTAAAATAAAAATAAAAGTGATTTTTAGCATTATATAAGATTTCTCACGGTAACAATAATAAATTTAGGCACAAGGTCACAAAATATTTTGGTAAGAGGGAGGGTGGTTAAGAATCGATCGTCCCACCACCATCACCACTACTACAACGATAATAGTAATAAGAGCAATGGATTATAGCAAAAAGAATGATTTCCTTAATAACAATAATAATAATAATAATAATAATAATAATAATGACGATGATGATGATGATTTATAATAATGATAATAATAATAAATATTAATCTAGAGCAAGCAGTAGTAGTAGAGTAGGATGAGAGTGAATGTAGTGAATTGTAACTAACTTGCCAGAGAGGAGTTAAAAAGCTATTGTGGGTTTGTGTAAAAGCAATCTGCTGAGCCGGCTCAGTAGATAGCTAGGCTGACAAGCGTGCAATGCAATTCTGGCTGACTAGCACTGCACACGTATTATTTAGAATCACTGCAACCACATATTAAGGAAAGGGTTGGCTGTTCATAGTCGAGGCAGCTATGGAAAAGAAGAGAGAGAGAGAGAGAGAGAGAGAGAGAGAGAGAGAGAGAGAGAGAGAGAGCAAGCTGGGGGAAGAGGAGAGGAAGGAGCGAGTGAGGTAGAAAGTGGAGACTATGGAGTGAAGAGCAGAAATGAAAATTTGTGATGAAGGGGAGGGGGAAGATTCAATGCATATCCATGATTGTGTGAAGAATTACTGCGCTTACGCACACACACAATTCTATATGCCTACACGTACAAATGTACATATATATGTGTGTGTGTGTGTGTGTATAAGCATGTGTATATATATATATATATATATACACATAGAAAGGGAGAGAGATAAGATATATATATACACATATGTATACATATATAATACACACTTACACATGTATTATATGTATGCCTGTGCAAGTATATATATATATATATATATATATACACACACACACATACTTCAAACAAAGTTGAAGTTAGTCTTGAGCCTTACAGACAGACTCATTACACCAGAGCTTATCTTGGCTTCTGTTATATGAGTGGCTGAGACCAGAAGGTTCTGCTTCGGCTGGAACACCAATCTACCACAAGGTTAACATCCAACTACAGTTCAAACTCAATTCAGCTAAGTGGACTGTAACAGTAATCATGTACCTTGCTCAGAGACACAACATGCCACCCAGTTCAGGAATCAAAAATACGGACATTCATTCTACACACACACACACACACACGAATGAGGAGTAACGGACAGGTATGGGTATCCTTTTTTGAGAAGTAATCCACATGAGATTTGGCTTATCATCAGGCAGGCCACACTACTAAAAAATTGAAGGTAAGTTTTCATTAGGTGTGCCATTCAGAAAGTCCTGTGGACTGCAGGTTGCCCATGACTGGTAGAGAGAATTAAGCTGTACCACAACCAGGATTGCAACTATGAAAAGCTCCTATTGATAACCTCGACAACAAATGATGGCAACTTCATTACCATGGCTGGAGATTTTAATGGGCATATTGAGTAACATTATGATGGCTTCTCTAGTGAGCTGGTAGTGGGGGCTATGGATATAGTGCAAAAAAATGAAGTAAGATCAAAGCTTCTGGAATTCTGTGATGCAAATGATTTAACCATCAGCAATAAGAACATCAGTAAACCAGTCAGCTGCTTGATCATCTCTATCTGATGAACACACAAGTCAGATAGACTTTATTCTTACCAGAAAAGGGAGAGACTCATTATTGCATATACCAAATCATTCCCTGGTGAAGAAGGTACCACCCAATATAAAACCAGTGATGAGTGACTTGACAGTAAAAGCTAGGTGAACTCAGAAACAACATGCAATTTACAGATAGAAAACACTGAAGTTAAAAAACAAGCCTTCAGAGTCTTTGGTCAGTTGTAGATTCAGAGAATTTTATAGTTGACACTTAGGACAACAGGGAGGAGGAGAAGGAGGAGATAGCAAAGTATAATATAGAGGAAAACTGAAAGTCCTTTAACTCTTTAGTATTCAGATTACTGTTTCAAACATAATGTTTATGTATTCACATCATTTTAAATTAATCGAGCATTATTTCACAGCTGGGAGATTTTGATGATGTGATTGTTTATTTTTAAAATGACACTGTAGGGTAGGTGTCATAGACCAGACACAACCAGTTTGAACATACAACAGGTAGAATATTTTGGCCAGATATGACCGGTTTAAACGCTAAAGGGTTAAACTGGCATTATCTGACTCCCGAGTATTCTACGTGTTTTATGTTGAAACAGGCCAGATCTGGTTTCTTGCACCTACACTACAATGTCAGTTTAGAAATAAACAATCACAGCATTGAAATCGTGAAGCTACAAGATAATAAATGCATGAGTAATTAAAAAAACAAAAAAACAATGTGAATAAATAAGCATCACATTTGACAGAGTAATCTGAAAGTTAGGGGTTTAAGTTGATCTGCTGATGGTTACTGATCAAACTTGTTGATGGTGCAAACTCATGGCAAGATGGAAGGGAATGCGGTAGTAGAATAGCAAACCATATAAGTAAAGAAACAGGCTTGGAAAAACTTGAAGATAAGAAGTAGCAGAAGGTAATACAGAGTAGTTGGAAGAGATGCTTAGCTAGGAATGAAACAGAAAGTAAGAGGTTTACATATGTTCTGTGATGTGAGGATCAGAGATATAAGATATTCTGGATTGCAAGAGAAAATCCAGAAGTCATTGGAGAGAAGTGTATATGCATTGATAGTGGTACATATGCTCTTAACATCACTGAAAAGAAGGAGGCATGGAACTGCTATTATCAATAGCTGTTAAATGTGGAGAATGAATGGGTGTGAGAGAAAGCCTAGTCCAGGTAAACCCAATGGAGAGACAGCACAGTTGACAAAATGATTAAAGGTATGAATGCAGGGAAGGCAACTATTCCATTAAAGAGAATTGCTGAAATGATTAAAAGGTTTGTCAGGGTAAGGCATGTTGTCGTCATATGTAGAGTCAATTAAGTCATACAGGAAAGTGCCATACTCAATGACTGGTAAAACAGTATCATAGATGACTACTATAAAAGCAAAGGAGAATCGTTAGAGAGAGGGGCATAAAATTGAAGGACCAGGTTATGAAAGTTAAACGAAAGAGTTTTAGCACAGCTAATCAAGACATGAATTAACCTGGATGAGATGCAGTTTGGTTTTGTACCTGGAATAGATACTGTTGATACGCTTTTCTTAGTGAGACAACAGCAAAAGATTTTGGCTAAGTGTTTGATGCTGTATCTAACATTTGTTGACCAGGAGAGGAATTTGACAAGGTTCCACACAGTTATAATTTGTGGGTCTTTGTGAAAGCAATATGTAGATGAATGGCTTGTGAGATCTGTGCAGACCATGTTCAAAGATGCATTCAGTAAGGTGATGGTGTACAGTGATGAATTTAGTATTCAAGTAAGAGTCGATTAAAGTTTAGTCTGTAGCCTCTTCTATTTATTATGGTCCTTTGGGCCATATCAGAAGAGTTAAATACAGACAGTCTGGGAACTCCTACATGCTAATGATCTAGTTCTTATAACTTAATCTACCATAAATTTACAGATTTTCCAGACAGAGGCAAAACCTGGAATTGAAAGGCCCGAAAGTAAACTTAGCAAAGATTAAAATTATAGCAAGTAGAATGGGACCTTGCCACCATACGGAAAAAAAAAAAAGAAAAAAAAAAGTGGGAACTTCATACAATGTAACCAGTGTATAAACTACAGGTAGAGGAACCACAAGAATGCTAACAGAGAAAGTAGAGCTCATATATGGAAGATGCATAGTAGCAGCAAACTTTTAAGAGCACAAGTAAAATACACTCCCTCATAAACCTGGATCATTCTCTAGGGGTGGCTGATGATAGCTTTTGTTATTCAGGTGTTCTAATTATTAATGGAGGCGGATGCTCTGAAAACATACTAACCAAAGTAAGAATTGGATGGAAATGTTCAGAGATCTACAATATTTGCTGTTAATGAAGAGCCTCTCTCTCTCTCTCTCTCTCTCTCTCTCTCTCTCTCTCTCTCTCTCTCTCTCTCTTTCAGAGTGAAAGGAAAATTGCATGATGCTTGTGTATAAAATCTGTTGCTGAATGGTAATGAAATGTGGGCCTTGGAAGGAGAGGATTTGTGAAGACTTGAAAGAAATGAAAGCAGGCAAGCTACGCTGGATGTGTAATGTTAGTACACATGAATGATATACCACAAATGAACCGAGAGAAATGATGCAATGTATGAGAGAAAATTACAAGGGTACACATATGCGATGCATATGGAGGATGACAACTGTATGAGGAAGTGCAGGACACCCAAAGTGGATAGAACCTATGGAGGAGAAAAATCTAGGAAAACAAGGATTAAGAGGTGAAGACTGACCTCAGGATGCCAAACCTTACAAAGGAGATATCAAAAGACTGCAATAATGGGCATCCTACAGTACAGGAGGAGACCTGCCAATCTACACAAGCATGGTACAATGAATGTTAAAATGATAGCAGTGATGGTGGCTGGGTGGTATATATGTCTACATTTGGGTTAATTGCTCAATATCTCTCAGTTAAGCCTCCATCTTCTAGCCCCTAGTTACATTTGTGCCATTTACCCAGTATATCTCTCTTAAGCCTCTCTCTACTTTTCATTACCCTCTCATTCCCTACCACTACTCTCTTATTATCACTTTTTTTCTCCCATCCTGCTCTGATACCCTCTCATCTCCCTATTGCTATTCTCAGTGACTCACTCTCCCTCCTCCTCCTCCACTTTCCTATCCACTCTATCTTCCATTTTTTCTCTCATCATTCTCTCTAATACTATCTACTTTCACTTTCACTAATCTCTCTCTCATTGCTTTATTTCTCCCTTCATGCGTTTTGATGTCCCCCCCATCTCCCCCTCACTAATTTCTCCATGACATCCTCCCTCTATGCCTCCTCTTCTCTCTTATCCACTATATCATTATTTTGTTTCTTCCATCATGCTCTCTGCACCATCTAATTTCTCTAAGATTGTTTTATTTCTCCTATCATGCTCTCTGATATTTGTTTGTCCCTCTGATCATCTCCCTGTCACCTGCCCTCTCATCCTTTCCCCATTCAATCATTATCCTATCCACTGTACCATCATTGTTTCTTACACATATCATACCCTCAAACCAGCATTGTATCTCTTCCACTATTCTCTCCCTATTCTTTCTCTTATCTGCCTGCTTGATGATGTTATCTTAAACGAACAGAGCCACTGTAGACTAGTGACAACTCTTTAGACTTATGCATTGCATGGTAACCTCTCAAGTGCTGGTGCCACAGTAAAAATGCACTCATTTCACTCTGTAAAGTAATTAGTGAACTAATGGATGGAATGTACAGTAGAGAGGTCCCTTCGTCTGTTTGAAAACATAACTGCCTCTCTAGTGCTTGTATCATGATAAAATGCACCAAATACTCTGTGTAAATTGGTCAGTGTTTAAAAAGAGGAAGATTCAGTTGTTTGATAAGCTGAACTACCCGTTCCTGAACTAAAGTGTAAATGACTGAGCGTTAAATTAGATGTATGTTCCTAACATAATTTCTCAGGCAGAATCAATTAAGACTGTACCTTTTGAGTTACAATCAAGCCCACAGGCTTCTGTACAGTTTCCATCCACCCAACTTCATTCACAAGGTATGGGTCAACCCAAGGCTATAGAAAACCACATTTGCTCAAGGTGACACATAATGGGATCAAACTTGGAAACTTGTGGTTGCAAAGTGAACTTCTTACCCATCCAGCCATACTGCATACACATACATGCACAAGCATATACACATGTGCAAACATGCACACATACATACACATGCAAGCGTGTACACACACACATGTAAGCATGCACACACACACACACACACAAACATGTCATAAATTATGGTGTACATGTTGATTTGACATACAAGTTGATCTTCAGATTCTTAGCTCAAAATTCTGTCAGACTTATATCTACAATATATTACTGGTAAACATGGTGGTACACCTAAAATATAACTAAGTAAACTGTACTCTTTCATGACTATCCAAGAGTTGTTCTATCTAGATGTATGTATCTTAAAATACATACATATTATTATATAGAAAAACATGATTGTCCACCTTCTACAAAATATCTAAGTAAACAGTACTTATTGCTAACCTCTGCCTTTTGTATCAGTTATATAAATAAACAACCAGTGGTACCACCTACCCCATACCATCAACTGCAAAACTGTTCGTTCATCACAGTTGCAGAAGTCAGAGCATGACTGGAAAAAAAGTGAAACTACCTTGAAGTAGATGTCAAAGACAGAATGTGCTTCAAGAGGTGGCATCTGTCATTGGTTTGAATTTGAAAATTACTGAGAATACTGGATCAACAAAACGGTTATACAGCTATACAACTAGCATACTCATTCAGACATCTGTGTGGGCAAATACACATTCAAGTGAAGGCAAAGGTTTCAAAGCAAAATTAAACCTGTGTTGCCATTTTATGAAATGAAAAATTGCACAGAAACTCTGGTAGACATAAAAAAAGGGGGATTTCCATAAATATATCTTTAGAATGACAATGCAATATGACTAACCATTAAGTGACTAAGTATCAAATTGGTAATACAGATGAATGAAATTTGGTAGATGGAGACTTATAGAAACCTGTTGTGTATATGTGTGTATTTGAATCCATGTGTTTTCAGATTGTTACTAGGCAATGGTGATATCTTATGACTATCAATAAGTCTCGTGTAACCCATGCTAACATGGAAAAAGCAGATATAAGTATTATTTTGATGATGATGATGATGATAATAATGAATATTGCAAAAAATTTCCTAGGCCCTAATACACACACAATTCCAAGATCCACGTTTATGGCACAAACATTTTAATAAAAACACAGTAAATGTCAGCTATAGCTGTACTACAGTTAATCTTAAAGAAAGACATAAATAAACATGCACGCACACAAACATCCAAACACCCAAAAACACACATATGAGAACACTTGTAAATGCATATGCAGTTGGATATACAGGAGTAGACAAAGATGCTAAAAGATGGACAAATAGGTAAATAAATAATAGATATAGAATGGATAGTTATAAACAGAAATAAACATAACTATGCATGAGATATGAAAAAATGATTATGATAAACAGATACAGACAGCCAGATATTTAGATAAACAGACAAATATATTGTGAGAAATATATAAACAGATGCACTGAATTATTGTCTGAATTACAGGAAATGGACAGGTTCAAAATTTACATTAAAAAATAAATATCAGTATGTGTGTGTGTGTACATACAGCTATTCTTTCCCCTTGCTATCAAAACATATATATATATATATATACAATCATTTTGTTCTCCTATATATGTATGTATGTATGTATGTATATATTTGTAATGTTTAATTATTTAACTATATAATTTTTCCACTGAATGCCTATTCAATATTTTTGCTATCAATACCATGTCTAAAATGTATGAATTCACTCAAATGCATGATTAGCTATATTTGTAAAACTCTGAGTACTAACAAAGATTGATAACATTGTTACTGCCATAAAGAATTACACTATTTCCATATTCAGTACTTTTGAAACTAGTTTTTAAATTCAAAAGGCACACACACACACAAACATGTAGTTGTGTATTTATGTAAGTATAAATGTGAAGAGAGAGAGAGAGTAGGGAATATGGATTATCTTGCACACAAGGAATATGAAAACTAAGTGTGGAGGTATGAAGTAAAGGAATTCCTTGTGTCTTTGCAGTCGAAGAACACAATCAATATCAGAAATGGCTGCTACCACACAAAGCAAATTCTCTTTAGCCAACTGTGTTGAAAGGCAGGAGAAGAACTGAGAGAGAGAGAGAGAAAGAGAGCTTATGATGAAGATGTGGTGGTGGGGTATATATATATACACACACACACACATTAAAAACAAATGTGCCTGGAGTGTACAATATACACACACATGCACATGATATATACAATGCATAATACATATAGATATAATACATTAATATAATATGACATGTATGTGTGTGCGTATATTATGTTATATATAAATATATATATATATATATATATATATATATATATATATATATATATAAATATATAAAATACATTTTTTTTATTATGTATAAATTATATGTACACAACACATATATATACATATGTATGGATGTATGCATAAATATGTCTATACACATATATATATATGTATGCATAAATGTGTAAAATATATATTTACAAATGTGTGTGTGTGTATATATATATATATATATATATATATGTATGTATATTTTCATACATATATATATATTATATGCGTACATGCGTGCACATACACACAGACACAAGCAGTGCCATTAATTTCCAATACTTTGTGAAAACATGTCTGCCCATGGAAAAATATTATGTTACTTGGATATAGGTGAGTGTTGGCAACAGGAAGGGCATCCTACTGTAGAAAATTCATGCAAGCAAAAGTTACATATATATATATAATATATATATGTTATATAAATATATAATATATAAATATATATATGAATATATTTATATATATATATATATGTATATATATATACACACACATATAAATATATATATATATATATATATATATATATATGTCAAAATAAAAATATGCATACCGTATTTTAACATAAATAAAGAACCCCCTAATTTTGGAGCTTAAAATTTGGGATAAAAGATTTAGTAAGGTATCATAATACTATCCATGTATAAGAAATTCCCATATTTTTAAAAACCTAATTTTTGATCTAAAAAAAAAAAAAAAAAAATTGTTACTTATACACGTTAAAATATGGTATATATTTACAGATATGATCTTCATCATAATAATTTTGATGCCTACTTTTCCATGCTTGCAGGGACTGGACAAAATTCTTTGAAGTAGATTTTCCTATTGCCAACCATCACCATCTCACATAGTCCTTCAAAATTTGACACACACACACACACACACACATTCGCCATGATAGATCGCTAGCCACTACACATTCTTTTTTTTTCTCTCTTGTTTCTTTCTGTGGAAGAGCCTAGGCTCGAAACATTAAAGACTTTTTTTCACTTCCCGAGCATTATACTAATACATCTGTTTGTTGTCTACACCACCTGTCTTCGTCTTGTTTATTTTTGTGAATTCTCCCTATATATATATATATATTACTGTGTATCTTCTGTGTCTTCACTCTAGGGAATCGAGAATCATTTCTTTTAGCTTCTCCAAGTAGCTCTAATTTGTTGCACAGCGGTGATTTTCTTGGAAAAGCTCTGGATTGCCTTGAATCCCGCTGTTAGTTTGATGTTATGTGACAATCATTACTAGGAGTAAGTAGTCCAGGCAACTGAGAACAAATGCTCTCCACAGAACCAACATGGTTTCTTTTTTTTTTTTTTTTGTTTTGTATCATTTCAGAATCCAGCCGTCCAGTTGCCTGCACATTGTTGCCATCTTAGTAGAATGTATACAGAATGATGCTTCATTACTCATATGTATTCTGGGATCACACAGTAATTGTGATAACGGGATTGCAATAATCCCTAGTTCACTGCACTGTGGCTGTGAATTGTTTGTGGGTTTACATGTAGCAGAGCACTTGAAATTTTCCAGCATTGAACTGCATGTTGTTTTCTTCAGTCTACTAATCTGCAGGCTTCAGGTTGGCTGTAATTTTGTGTTATCATCAGAGCTCTTAGGAACTACATGAAGACTGCCACTGAAGCCAATTTTGGGGTGGGTGAGGGGGATATATATTTATTTGTACAGTATGGAAGTATAATATGATTTTGAAGGATTTGACGCAAAGGATTTTCATTTCAGAGGGCAGGTGAAACATGTCACAGACCATGATGCCAGAACCTGTTTGAAAGACGCAGAAGATGACTCTGGATTCCAAGTGTTAACAGAACTCATTGGTGACAGTGTGAGAATGATGATGATGATGATGATGAACCATTGTCCAAGAAATCAAAACTCTCTGTTATATGAGAATCCTTTGATAATGTCATTTTGTACATTGAATTGTCAAGAGAAATTAATGCTTCAGTAAAATTTTGTTTTCTTTCTACAATAGGCAGAAGGCCTTGGGGTAGGATGCTAGTTGATTATATCAATCCCTAGCATTCAACTGGTCTTCGTAGTACTTGAACTCAGAACATAAAAGCCAGAATGAACACTGCAAAGCTTTTTGTTCAGAGTGCTAACAATTCTGCCAGCTTAGTTTCAGAAATACTGATCTCAAATTTTGGGACAGGGCCAGCAATTTCAGGGAAGGGCTAAGTCAATTACATTGATACCCACTCCTTAGTGCTCAGCTGGTACTTATTTCATCGACCCCAAGACGATGAAAGTCAAAGCTGACCTTGGCAGAATTTGAACTCAGAATGTAAAGATGGATGAAATGCCGCTAAGCATTTTGCCTGTCCTGCTAATGATTCTGCCAGCTTGCTGCCCTTAATATTAACAGAAATATTATCAACATCTTAGACCCTTAACCCTTTCGTTACTGTATTTATTTTGAGATGCTCTGTGTTTCTTTCAATTACTTTATATATAACAAAGAATTTAGTAAAATAGCTTAGTTATCATTCAGCTAGTGTTAGGAACATAAATTGTGACTAAGGTTTGGTGGAAGATTTTAATTCAGAACTTATGATAAGACATTTGTACTCAGAGCCAGAGCCAGTTTCAGCCGGGTTGGTAACGAAAGGGTTAAAGGGACGCACTACCCAATGAGCAGCATTAGCAAATAAAGAACTGAAAAATGATGCTTCAAGCCAATTCATTTCAACCCTGTTGCAGCTGTTAAGCCTGCTGATGATATTGATGAACCACCTGCTGGTGACTCACTCCCTCCTCAATTATCTCAGACTTGTATGAGTGGGAGTTAAGGGCCAGTGAAGCATCATATTTCTACTGACACACAATGACAAGTTGTCACCCCTACATCTACCCCCAACTCCACTACATCAAGATAATCTGTCTCCTACCATAGTAAATGAAAAGAATTAATGTTTTAATTTTTACATACTATGTTAGCATTCAGATGTTGCTCTGTGGTGAGAAGTTTGCTTCCCAACCACATGGTTCCAGGTTCAGTCCCACTGTTAGGCACCTTGGCGAGTGTCTTTTACTATAGCCCTGGGACTTGTGAGTGAATTTGATAGATGGAAGCAGAAAGGATCCCATTACACACACACACATGTATACGTGTGTGTGTCTGCATGCAATTGTGTCTCCGTGTCTTGGCATAGCATGATAGTTGTAAACGAGTATCACTGTCACACAAGCAATGTCATTCATTTCCAACATTCTGCAAGAACATGAGTGGGGGCCCATTATTACCTTGCTTGGAAACAAGTGGTGGTTGGCAACAGGAAGGGTACCTGGCTGTAGAAAATCTGCCTCAAATAAACTCCATCCAACCCATTCAAGCATGGAAAAATGTACATTAAAACGATGATGACGATGACAATGATGATGATGACTTTATACAATTTTTCGTGGTATCTCAAATGTGAATATAGCTATAATAGCTCATGATACATTGTTCTCAATCATTTATTTACCCATAGACTCACTTTGATTCTTATTTTACTTGGGTGGACCATCATAGCCATTTAATGTTTAAAAAATCTTATAATATTCTAATAATTATTATTAGGAATTATATGAAATAATTGCTAAAATATTTCGTGTATTGTAGAAGTATAACCAATTTATTGTATGTACATTATCTGTAACATTGGAGGTGCTATGGCACAGTGGTTAGGGCAGCGGACTTGCAGTCGGAAGATCGCGGTTTCGATTCCCAGACCGGGCGCTGTGTGTGTTTATTGAGCGAAAACACCTAAAAGCTCCACGAGGCTCCGGCAGGGGGTGGTGGCGACCCCTGTTGTACTCTTTCGCCCCAACTTTCTCTCACTCCTGTCTCTTGAGTAACGCTGTGATGGACTGGCGTCCCGTCCAGCTGGTTGGGAAGTAAGCTTGCATACTTGCATATATGTATGTATACACATGCACACACACACACACACACACACAGATATGCTTGCGCCTAGCCTATTATTATTATTGTTGTTATTATTCATGTACAAGTGTGTGTGTATTCATCATTATTTTATCTATTTTAAACAATTTTAGAAAAACTGAAGCATGTCTTTGACAATTCTGGAATGTATTGAACTTATTCTGTGCATGACTTTTGGCCCAACCTGAGAGAGAGAGAGAGAGAGGGAGAGAGAGAGGATAGACAGTCAGATACATGGATAAGTAAACCAATATTTCATTCTTTGATAATAGCATTATAAAATAAACCTCATAAAAAAAAAAAAAGGAACGACCTGATATAAAAGGCAAGATAAGAGGAAAATATATATATTAGGATGAAATTGAACCCAAAACCCAGCAGGTAATCACAATAGCAACATGGTTCCTGTAACACATGCAGATAGAGGAATGGCTGACGTTTGAATTAATAACAGGAATGAAGTCGCTGTTTTTTGATGTAAGGGAGATTATCTATTAGCAACGATTACAAACGGAAGTTAGCAACAAAAATGTTTAGCAACTAACTCATCTTTTACTGCTTTATTAAGCAACCTGGAAAAAGCCAGGCTGTAGCACCCCTATGATTAGTGTGTGTATATAGTGTGTGTGTATATATATATATATATATATATATATATATATATATATAAAAGGGAGAAGGAATAGGCAACCATGATATAATTATGTTTTGTTTAAGGAGAAGGAAGGCGAATTATCAGTTTAGCAACTAGGATAAAATTACCTTTAATATAAAGAAGGATTGAAGAGATGGAGTTGGGGGGAAGTAGTTAGCAACATAGCTTAAAATGCTAATTATAAGGAGAGGAAATTATGTGCACGCACACACGCATACACACACACAACATACATGTGTATTTATATACATATCAAAGAATTTGGAAGCAAAGAGAATTTGTTAATCGTTGGCCTCTCATCAATATATTTAGGAATGGATTTATTCTTTGTCTTTTATTGATTAAAGATAGAAAAAGAAAAAAAGAAACAAAAAAAGGAATTATTTTGCAGTCATTAGTAGCAATTATAAAATGCATTTTCTTAGAGGAAATGAAATTATAATTTCAAATTGAAATTCAGCTTTCTAGAAACAGTACAAAATTGAATGAGCACCGCTCTCAAAAGTAGAATTATTATCAGTATTATTATTATTATTATCATTATTATTAATATTATTATTAGGAGAATGAGAAGTAAGAGGAAAAGGTTGGTAGGTGGGAGAATCAGTATAGTGGTGGATGAAATGCCTTGAGGTTATCAACTTATGTCCCTTTATATTCTAAGTTCAAATTCCGCAAACATCAGCCCTGCCTTTCCTTCATTCTTTGGTGATCATTGTTACTATAGCAACAGCCAAGCACTGGGGTGGGGATGGGGAGTTGGTTTCAATCCAATTGTGTGTGTGTGTGTCCTGAAAGTTTGCTGAATTGTGCACATGTTAGGCATCATTATAACAATTAGAAGGCAAAAATGGTAAGGCACCAGATTCCTTGCACTATTCCCGTTATGGTTAAGTATGCAACTTCTTTATGTTATAAGTTCAAATCTTACACAGGAATCCACTTCCATTTCATCTGGTCTAGGAAATGGGAAGGGTTATGAAGTAACTCAATTATATAAAAATATTATTATTGTTATTAAGACAGCGAGCTGGCAGAATTGTTAGTATGCTGGGCAAAATGCTTAGCAATAGTCTAAGTTCAAATTCTGCTAAGGTCGACTTTCCCTTTTACCCTTTCAGGATCAATAAATTAAGTACCAGTCAAATACCAGGGTCGATGTCATTGGACTATTCCCCTCCCCATAAATTGTGCCTATAGTAGAAAGATGACCCTGCACCGTCAAAAATGACAGCTAATTGTAGTATTTTATATATAAATAAAGTACATAATAATCAGATACAAACATTCACATAATTGCCTTATACATACACACAGAGATGAAATGCTGCTTCATTTTTCTTTTCAGCATTGAATGTTCACCATCCCACTTCCATTACACACACACACACACAAACATATAATCACACAGAGTTGAAACACTGTTTGATTTTTTTTTTCACCATAGAACTTCCATCATCCCACTACCAAGTTTGCAATCACCCCTTCCTTCCTTACGCATCTACCACCCCTTCCTTCTCATTCATATGTTGTGACGGAGAAAAACACTAGAGTATTATTTATAGTAGATTATTTGAAGTAGTATATAATGAAAGGTGAAATGGCAGAATCCATTAGCATATTTCTTCCAGCTCTTTATGTTCGGAATTCGAATGCAGCTGAAATTGACTTCACCTTTTATCCTTTAGGGGCTGCTAAAATAAAAGAAGTCAAATACTGAGTTCAATGCAATTGACTAAACTCCCTTCCCACTAATCTCAGGCCCTGTGCTTATATTGCTGCTGCTGCCACCACTACCACCATCATCATCATCTGAAGGGTAATGAAATATCAGAAATAGAACAGCAACAGACTAAATTCCCAAGTGTTTAACTTCTATCTTTGGAAGTTCAAACCCTGCACTTGAAGCTCACTTAAATTTTCAACTCTCCAGTATCAACAGAAATACGTTTGAATTTTTATCGTGTCTAAAAGTTGGAAAACCTAAGGATTAGAGTGATCACCATCATCATTCTTAGCACTGTGTGTATGTGTGTGTGTGTGTGGAGAGTATTTTTAGATTTACTTGAGGCCATTCCTAGCAATAATATCTATTTATCCCCAGCAGACCTCCATTTAATTGTAGTTGGGTGCCTGTAACTGTAAAAAATAAAGTAAAAGTAAAAAAAAAAAAAAAGCCTGAAAAAACAGGGCTCCTATTTTTTTCTTTGTTTGTGACTGCTACAGTATGAGTACGTGAGAGAAGTCCACCGTTTCAAAGAACTACGCTGGTTTTTCTTTTTAATAGATTATTCATGTTATTGTTATTAATACTACTATTAGTAGTATTAGTAGCGGTATCATTATCATTATTAATGAAAATGAAATAAAAAGAAAGCAAAAAAAAAAACAACCCCAAAAAACAAAACAAATTGCTGGTCTAATTTTCCAACACACCACACCACATGTGCGCGCGCGTGCACGCACACACACACACAATACATTCCAAATCTAATGATAATTGGTTTAGCATATTTAGAAAGCAAGTATAGATTTGAAACAAAGGCAGACAGAAAGGAAAGGTACAATGGGAGAGAGAGAGAAAGAAAGGAAGAAGAATAGACACAAACAAACAGGAAAGCAGTGAAACAAACATACAAAAGACAAATGATAAATTAATGCCTACCAAGAAACTGTGTCTTGGACATATGAACTGTGTGTATGATTTTAAGTGTTTTTGTTTTTTTAGTTATCATTTATTTTCGGTGGGAGAGAAGGTGAATGTCAAATCACCTCACAGTTACTGATTTAGAGACAAAACCCCTTTTAGAAAAGCTGAGACTATTCTCTGCCATTCACTTACTGAATAGTATTACATACTAATGAAATAAATAGTCACTATGATGATGATGATGATGATGATGATGATGATAAAAAATAATAATAATAATAATCCTTTTTACAATAGACACAAGGGCCTGAAATTGATCCTAATACTCAACTGGTCCTTATTTCATTGATCCCAAAAAGATGAAAAGCAAAGTCAACCTTGGCTGTTGAACTTAGAACATAAAGGCAGAGAAAATGCTACAAAGCATTTTGTCCAGTGTGCAATAATAATAATAATAATAATAATGATCCTTTCTACTATAGGCAGAAGGCCTGAAAATTTAGCGGGAGGGGGGGTCCGATTACATGGACCCCAGTATTTATTTCACTGGTACTTAATTTATCGACCCCGAAAGGATGAAAAGTAAAGACTGAGAAAACGTGGCTAAGCATTTTGTCTGCTGAACAACCTGCACAAAGGTCACCAAGTAACTCGCAACACAAGACACCTCAACTGAGGGGTGTGTAGTATAATATGTGAGAGTGTTTTAGCCAAAAGGCTGTGGCCATGCTGGGGGCACTGCCAGTATTATCACATTTTGAATGGCCGTTCCCTTGTGGTGAAGGAGGAAGCTTGATAATGCTACGCTCTTTCGAATTTCTTGTCATGAAGTATGTTAAAACATTAATGCCCTTGCTGTCGCCACCTGTTTTTCCAAGCAAGGGATTCACTTATTCCAATAGTTTTGAAGGTGTGAAGCAAGTGGACGATTTGTTGAGAGGAGAAGTGACGATAAACATCACCGCTCACATGGACACGTCTTTCGTAGAAGTGCGCACAAATGTAAACAAGTACAAAGACACACGCACACTTCCATGAACCAAACCCACTAATAAGACTTCGCTCGGTCTGGGGCTACGGTAGAAGACACTTGTCCAAGGCACCATGCTGTGGGATAGAATCCAAAACCATGTACATGGCTGGGAAGAGAACTTCTTAACCATTGAGAGACGATAGGTTAATAGACATGGTTGTGTGGTTCAAATATTTGCTCCACAATCAACAAGTATTTTCTGAGATAGCATCAGGTTGACCATTATTTGTGTGTATGTGTTTGTATATCTACACACACACATCATCGGTAAGAATATGTCAAAGCAACACAACCCAATAAACGTAGAGTGAAAAATTTCGAACAGAAACATTCATGTTTTGCCAGGTTACTTCCCCTTACGTTAACTTTTGACTGGACTTTTCATCTAGCGAGTGTTTGAGTAGGTTTTTCAATTTCGATCAAACAATTTGTCCTCCGATCATCATCAGGTGTCTTGTTCCTTATGATGAGTACATATTGTCATACTTTATTCCTAAACTAAGATCAACAACGTTGTTATTCAGTATACCTATGACGCGTGCATCATTTGTTTATAAACGAAGATTCTTAGGTTGATTCCTAGGTTGAATCTAGGCAGGTATTTATATAGCGCATCAAAGAATGATGTTTGGTAAATTAACCATCGATTAATTAATTCATCGCCAATATCCAAATAAGAATGCCATCAGGTTATTTAATGGTGCTTAAACAAGATATTGAATTGACGTTAAGAAATATAAACGTAGAGTATATAGGCGCAGGTGTGACTGTGCGGTATGAAGCTTGCTTCCCAACCAGACTTGCATTAGGATCGATTAATTCGACTAAAAATTCTTCAAGGTGGTGCCCCATTATGGCCGCAGTCTAACGACTTAAACACGTAACAGAGAAAATATAGTTTTTATATTCTTTACTTGTTTCAGTCAGTGGAGTGCGGCCTTGCTGGAGCACCGCTTCGAAGGGTTTAATCAAACAAATCGACCCCCAAACTTCTGATTTTTCTTTATTTTTAAGTCTGGTATTTATTCTATCAGTTGTAGTGAAACCTCTCTCTCGGGCATTCAATCATAAATGATAACGAAGCTGCTGTAGCAAACTAAATAGAGGCGGAGAGAGAACGTAAGTTCGTTTGCGCGAACATGAGAAATTATTGATTTCTCATTGGTTAAAAATTACTGCCCATATACGAATTATGAACTTCGTTGAAGAAATCTTTCACGGGGTTACGGTTCTATGATTCGTGTATGAGTAGTTAACCCTGATTTTCGGCAAAATCTCCAGTGTTCGTTGGATGTTACTCAAGTCCACGACACACACTTTTGAGTATAAGGCAAATATATATGCCATGTTCAATACTCAAATCCGACAATATTGAATTGTCGTGAAACCTTATTAGTTAGAATGAGAAACTAGTTATTGATAATTTTAAGTCGTAAATTCTCTACGATGAAATGCTTTGTTTCTAAATTTCTATAAATGTAAAAATATGTATATAATAAATTAATGTAGAAACTTAATTCCTTTTACTTTTTGTTTCTTTCAACTTGTTGAATTTATTTCTGTATATTAATGAAACCATTTTTTTATGTGTAACGGTCAAAAAACTATAATCTATATCTGCGTCTTATCATGTATACATCATAACGCAGCCTAAACTAAACTAAGAGTTATGCTTAATGATAAATACTTATAATTAAGTTATAAGTAACGAAATTATCATTATAGCTTTTAATTAATAAACAATAAAATTCGTTATAACTTACGAATGAAAACATTATAAATTTTGAAATTATTATTATTATTAAAAATTTTTTTTTTACAGATTCGGAATCTCCGCAGTCGAAAAGGTCTGTAAAACCGAACATTTTCTAAAACGTTTACATTCTGAAATATATTTTATTTACTTCTGGAATATACTAAAAAGTTAATTCTGAAGAGAGACCAAAATGTCACCTAATATCAGTTGCGACAGATCTAAGGGAGGTAATTCAGAGTAATTTGCAATAGCAATTTTGTGGAGGACTTTGTCTGGCGCTGGTTTCATAGTGGTTAAATAAATAAGAGTCTAATACCGCAAAGGAATGGACAACATTCTCTCACCCATAACATTTCCTGTAGACTAAGCCAAATTTAGAACTGATATTCAATTAAACCCTTATTAATTTTATAGCTTTAGAATTATAGTGTCACCTTATGGGAAAAAACTTGTGGACTGGTGGATCGAGCGAAAAAGAGAAAGTCGCTCTGCCAGAAACAACAGCCAAATTTCCGTTAAATCACACCATACCATATTAGAAGATACGAAATACATTGGTTCTTGACTAACATGTTTGAAGAGTCGTCAATATTGCCAAGTGCGATAGTAGAGGCGAAACTAATAGATTTCTAACTGGTTATATACCATGAACAAAAATATACTATTCAACGATATAAAAATATAACCACTTAAATTCTCTTTGAGAGTGTACTTTTTTCTTGCTTTATATATGTATTTGTGTGTATGTGTGTGTGTGCCCTCCTCAACTACCGCTTGAAAATCGGTGTTGGTTTGTTTACGTGCCTGTAACTTAGCGGTTCCACAAAAGATACGGATAGAGTAAATATCAGGTTTTAACAAATAAATAAATAAAAGATTAGGACTGAGGTCGATTCGTTCAACTAAAAACTCTTCAACGCGGTGCCCCAGCGTACCAGCAATCTAAAGACTGAAAGAAACGACAAAAATATAAGATCTGTCTGTATGTATGTATGTATGTATGTACAGGGTGTCCACAAAGTCTGGGTACATTGGGATTAATACATTCTTTAAGAAATTATTATTTCTTATATTTAATTGTTTATGTTATGATTTTATTTACTCCATGTACCCAGACTTTGTGGACACCCTGTATGTATGTATTAAAATGACTGGAGACAGTGAAAGCTTGCTTTTCTGTGCATCTTAAATTTAGCTTTGGAGAGATAATGGGCGATTGAAGTAAGGGAGACAACTAGTGTTTACTTTAAGAGAAAACTTAATGTCGAATTTAAGAACGCTTTGACATACAGGAGTATTTAAAAAGTCCTTGTTTGGTTTATCATTTATTTGTTTCAGTTATTAGACTGCGGCCATGCTGGAGCATCGCCCTGAAGAGTTTTTAGTCGAATGTATCAATCCCAGTGCTAGTTTTTTTTAAAAGCTTGGTATTTATTCTATTGGTCTTTTTTGCCGAACCGATAAGTTACGGGGACCGTAAACACACCAACACCGGTTGTGAAGAATTGGTGATGGGGACAAACACGGGCTTTTTTTCAGTTTCCGTCAACCAAATCCATTCACAAGGCTTTGATCGGTCTGAGGCTAAAGTAGAAGACACATGCTCAAGGTGCCACACAGCGGGACTGAACCTAGAACCATGTGGTTGGGAAAGGGACATTATTCAATAAAATTTGACCTTTACTTTTAGTAAAACTATTTGGGACAAATATTAAGTGGATGCTTTAATTTATTCACCCAATGGCCAAGTGCAGCAGAAGATATAAGCTTCAGGCAAGCTGAAGTTAACAACCTGGTCAATATTCATGTATTGTTCAGTCCTGCTTGCCTGTCAGTCAGCCCAGGATGTAAGGCAAAAAGAACATGCACTTCAACACTGATACATCGACAAATAAAAATTACTCTGCTCCATAATGGCAACGTTGAATAATTCACTTAATTGGACTAATGATGTACAAATGAAAATAACTCACTAAATACTTAGAGAATTGTCTGTTTGTAGCACATCAAAGACACTACACAGAGACAGTACAAAAGGTTGAGCATGAATCTCTTTCCCTCTCTCTCTCTTCTTGTCTATTGGCTGCTGTTGATCATCATTATTATCATCATCATCATTTAATGGCCCTTTTCTTCATGCTTGCATGGATCAGACAGAATCTATCAAGGCACATTTTCTACACCCACACGCATTATGTATCACCAACCTTCACCCATTCATGGAAGACTGGAAATGCTCATTTACAACCACCATATGATGTCAAAACAAGGCCACACACACACACACACACACACACATTCATCTATATGATGGGCTTCTTTCCATTCTCACACACCGAATCCACCCACAAGGCCCTGGTTGGCCTAGCGTAAAAGAAATTTGTCCAAGATGTCATACAGTGGGATTGAACCTGAGACCACACGGCAAGCTTCTCAACCAATGCCAGTAGCTACAAATGTGAATTCTGAGTTAAGTTGTGTGTATAGCGAAGGCACATGGCTCAGAAGTGAGGTAGTGAGTTTGATTCCTGGACCGGGCTGCGAGTTGTGTTCTTGAGCAAGACACTATTTCACGTTGCTCCAGTTCACTCAGCTGTAGAAATGAGTTGTGATATCACTGATCTCAAGCTATTTTGGCCTTTGCTTTTCCCTTGGATAATATCAGTGGCATGGAGAGGGAAGGCTGGTGTGCATGGGTGACTGCTGGTCTTCCATAAACAACCTTGTTCAGACTTGTGCCTCAGAGGGGAAACTTTCTAAGTGCAATCCCATGGTCATTCATGACCGAATGGGGGTCTTTAGTTTTTACTATATGTAAGTGAAAAAGGGTTCAACTGAGTATTGAGCCAGGCTACAAATTTAGCTAGCTGGAAGTCTACAACTCTATGGAAATCACACACATCATACAGCAGGATGAACATTACAGGATAGACAAAAGTGGTGGAAGCTTTCCAGTACATAGTGAACAAGATCAAACACTACCATAACCTAAACCATAACAACCACTACTACCATAAGATCTGTCTGTTCAACTTGAGTCAGTGAATCTGATTAAATAGACAGCAGTACTTACTTGAGGTGTACTTTATTTTATTGATACCAAATTACCGATAAAGTTATAAGCTGAAATTATAATTCCTCTCAATGTTTAGATGTTATAATTTAATTTGTTTTCTTTGTATGTTGTTTTACATCCAATTTTTTTCATATTCACAAAGGTAGGATGATCTATTTGTTACAGTTGAATATTAATGATGATGATGATGCACCCCCATATATATATATATGGAAGACTCCCTTCGGTCATGACTGACCATGGGATTGCACCTAGAAAGTTACCCTCCGAGGCACAAGTCCAGGCAAGGTTGTTTATGGAAGGCCAGTAGTCGGCCATACACACCAGCCTCCCCTCTCCACACCACTGATGTTATCCAAGGGAAAAGCAAAGGCTGATACAACTGAAAGAAGCCCATCATATATATATATATATATAATACAGAATGGGACAAGAATGCAAAACATCCAGACAGTTAGGTGATACAAGAAAGGGACAAAACATACAGATAGATGATACAAAGAAAACACTGACATGTCATTCGGATATATATATATATGTCCCCCAACACCACTTAACAACCAGTGTTGGTGTGTTTACAGCTTTGTAACTTAGCAGTTTGGCAGAAGAACAGAATAAATACTAGGCTTAAGAAATAAGTCCTGGTGGGTGGGATCAAGGCAGTGCTCCAGCATGGCCACAGCCAAATGACTGAAACAAGTAGAAGAATAAAAGAATGTATATTTATATAAAAAGAGTAAAGACCCCCTTTGGTAATGAATGACCCTGGGATTGAACCTAGAAAGTTACCCTCTGAAGTATAAATCCAGGCAAGGTTGTTTATGGAAGACCAGCAGTTGTCCATGCAGACCAGTCTTCCCCTCTCCACGCCACCAGTGTTATCCAAGGGAAAGGCAAAGGCCGATACACCTTGGCACCTGTGACATCGCAACTTGTTTCTACAGTTGAGTGAAATAAAGTTTCTTGGTCGAGAACACAACACACAGCCCGGTCTGGGAATCGAACTCACTCCCTTGAGATTGGGAGCACAATGCTCTAACCACTGAGCCATGCGCCTTCTATACATAAAGTTAGTTTGCAAAATGAAATAAACTATTTTACTGTGAGGAACAAGTCTAAAATAAGGGCAGTGAATTGGTAGCATTGATAAAATTCCTTGTGTTTTTCATTGCATCACTCTGGAGTACAGCTGAGTTCAAATCAAACAGAAGTTAGGTTAGAATTAATTTCTCACGTTACCAAGAGATGATAAAATAATTGCCAGTCAAGTACTGGGGTGAATATAATTGATTCAACTTCACCTTAACTCTTTAACATTTAAACCAGCCATATCTAGCCCAAAATATTATAGCTGTTTTACGCTCGAAGTGGCCAAATCTGGCCTCTCACACCCACCCTACAATGTCATTCTAAAAATAAACAATTATATCATTGAAATCTTGAAGTTACGAGATAATACATGATTAATTCAAAACACTGTGAATAAATTATGCTTTACATTTGACAGTAATCTGAATGTTAAAATGTTAAAATGGTTTGCAGCCTTGTGGTCATATTAGAAAAATCATCATTATTCAAAATAATTTAAAAAAATAAAAATGAATAAATGAATATAAGTTATGTTTTTCATGGCTATGATGACTCTGTGTGTGTTTGTGTGTGTAGCCTTGTTGGCCAATGTTGACCTGGCATCTGTAGGTCAATATATAAGCCTGTATAAGAGTCTTCCCTCTCCACGCCAGTAATGTTTATTGAAGGGAAAGGATGATGACTCGGGGCTCATACAACTTGGTATCAGTGCCGTGGAAGGCTTTGCTGTCAGAATCCAAAGAACCAGAACAGACACTGCAAGGCATCTTGCCCGACACTCTAACAGTTCTACTAATTCTTCACCTGGAATTGATCCTGTATGTATGCATGCGTGTGTGTGTGGGTGGGGAGCATGTATATATATGTGTAAAAATGTAAATTTTGCATTATTTGATTCTGTCTGAAGAATTTCTCATCAGACATATCGGATCTATTTTAAAACGGGGGCACGAGTATTTTCTTAACGAAACACTTTGAAACTTGGGACACTGATAGAATGTGTCATATAAAACATCTTTTACTCTTAACAAAAAAAAGGAATTCGCAAGTTATTCCATGTTAAAGTTGTCGTATTTCTGTAATTTCAACCTATCACTGACGTCTATTCAGCTGAATAGAGTTACTGCTGGGCGGTCATAAAAATGTTATTCCCTGTGACATATTTCATCCGGTTTAATCGTAATTTATACGCATATATTGTTTATATAATAAATTATGCTGTGCGTATCTATGTGTGTAACAATTTTAGAGTTAGGGTTAGTTTTAGGGTTAGGGTTACGGTTAACAGTCTGGTTAGGGTTAGGGGATTAATACGATATACACCGTTACAGCGCTAACTGTTTTCAACTGAATAGACGTCAGTGATTAGTAGAAATTATCAAAATAAGACAATTTTTTACATGAAATAAATTCGAATACAAAATTTTTTTTCTGTTCTATAACACAAAATAGATAAGTATACGAAGTTTGAAAGTCTTTCGGTACCAAAAACACTACATAAAACATAAATGAAAACTGGTGCCCCCGTTTTAAAATAGATCCGACATATCTTACATGTTTTTCTTACATGTACAATATAAAATTACAACCACTCAAGTTCTCTCTTTGAAGTGTATTTTTTTCCCTGCTTCATGGACAATTGACTGTTAAAATATATACATATACATGCATACTGTATATATTTCTGTGTATGTGTTTGTATGTACACTTGTCTTGACATGATGGTTGTAAACGGCCATCAACAGTGTACAAGTGATGGTGCTTGTTACCAGTCTTCCATGTAAACATGTCTGGCTAAAGAGGAAATATGATATTGCTTGGAAACAGGTTGAGATTGAGTGACAGGAAAGGCACTGGGCCATAGAAAATCAACCTCAAACCAATTCTGTTTGGTCTATGCAAGCATGGAAAAGTGGGTTCTAAATAATAATAATAATAATAATCCTTTCTACTATAGGCAAAAGGCCTGAAATTTTGGGGGAGGGAATTAGTCGATTTCATTGACCCCAGTGTTTCACTGGTACTTATTTCATCGACCCCACCCCCCACCCCAAGGATCAACGGCAAAGTCAATCTTAGCGAAATTTGAACTCAGAATGAAATATACTGCTAAGCGTTTCACCTGACATGCTAATGATTCTGTCAGCTTGCCACATTAAATAAATAAATAAATAATAATAATAATAATAATAATAATAATAATAATAAAAAAAATAGTGGGGGTGGTGGTTCATTGTTGGTTGGTTGGTATGTGTGTATGTGTTTTTCTTTTTTTATAGATGAATACCTCCTCCTACTGGTGACCACTCAATCATAAAGTAGAAGTGGAATCTGTTTTGGTCAGAGAAGTAAAACTATAGCAGATATAACAGGGAAGAAGATGTGAGCTTTATTTTGTTTGTAGTAAGATTTGAACTGCTGACTATGTACAGAGTAATTCAGTACATTTAATAATGACAGCTATTTTTACCTTGTGATGATACATGCTATTACATAATAAACCAGCACCCTAAACATTCAGACAATTTAACAACAAATTACCAAATAGCCAGCATCAATGATAGAATGATAAAACAGGTACTTACGCAATCCCATGCTCCCTGTCCAAGGGAGCCGGTATGGGTTGCACAGGCATACCGTTTGGTGCGAAGTTTACGCCCTCCAACTTCAGTTTTACAGATTTCTCAAAACAACACCTGAAATTGAAAGAATTATTCAGAGATAAAATTTTTTTTAAATGGTGACGGAATAAGAATTTTTTAAAACTTTTGAAAGAAAAATAGATAATTCTTGAAGTACACTTAAACATATTGTTTTCAAATTTTGACACAAGGCTAGCAATTTTGAGGGTGGGAGCAAGTTGATTACATTGACCCCAGCGCTCAACTGGTACTTATTTTATAGACCCCCAAAAGGATGAAAAGCAAAAAGCCAACCTTGGCAAAATTTGAACTCAGAATGTAAAGACAGATAACATGTTGCTGAGCACTTTGCCCAGTGAGCTAATGATTTTGCCATCTTGCTGTCTTATAGCATGTAAATATGGGGTTGAAAAACCCTTTGGACAGAAAAATTTGAAGGCTGCCCATGGGTCATGAATCCACATCACTTGTAGACATGACAGGTGTTCTATCACAGGAAACCTTTCACTTCCTCTATCCAAAAGTGTTTTTCATCCCAATATTTACATGATATTATTTATAGCCTTATGTGCTTCAAGATCCACTACTTCAAAAGAAAAAGAAAAAATTTGTTTATGCAATTTAAGGTAAAAATATAAAATACAATTTTTTATCATTAAGTGTCTTATTTTCCAAGATATATATATAGTACCAGAGTGGATTTGAACTAGGGACCTTTGTTTCTAAACTAAGAATAAAAAACATCTTTATCCACTAGGCTACAAACATGTGTACTATAATATTTGTGTTGGCAATTTCAGGAGAAGGGATAAGTTGATTACATTGATCCCGGTGCTCAACTGGTGCTTATCTTATCAACCCCTCCCCAAAGGGTGAAAGGCAAAGTTGAGCTCAGTGGTGTTTGAACCTAGAACATAAAGAGAGATGAAATACTGCTAAGCATCTTGCCTGGTGTGCTAACGATTCTACCAGTTCATCACCTTTATAATTACAGTACATTATATACATGATGCTATATCCCACTTTTGGTAGAAACAATATTCCAAATCAACACAACGAAATTTTGGACAGAATATTTTTTTTTCTTTCAATAAATTACAATTATTAACATCTTGTTATGTTCTGAGTTCAAATCTTACTCAAGTTGACTTGATTTTTCATTCTATTTCCCTTGATAAAATAAGTACCAATGAAAGACTCAACTCAATCTTATTGACCACAACCCTCTCTCTCACTATTTGTGAATTTGTTTCTATCCCAAATATCATCATCATCATCATTATAAACAGAGGTAAGGCAGCTGGCAGAGTCATTAGCATGCTGGACAAAATACTTAGCAGCATTTATGTATGACCAGAGTTCAAACCCTACCATGATCAACTTAACTCTTCACCCTTTTGAGGTCAAAAGAATAAGTAACAGTTGAGCACTGGGGGTCAATGTGATTGACTAACCCCCTCCCCAAAATTTCAAACCTTGTGCCTATAATAGAAAGAATTATTATCAACTGCGGTGGATTGGTAGAATTATCAGAACATCAGACAAAATGCTTTTATATTCAATCCTTCATTCAGCATCATTGGAATAATTCTATCTTCCAATAACACCATAATCCTTTCTACTAAAGGCACAAGGCCTGAAATTTGTGGGGAGAGGACTAGTCAATTACATCGACCCCAGTGTTTCACTGGTACTTAATTTATTGACCCTGAAAGGATGAAAGGCAAGGTTGACCTCCACGGAATTTGAACTTAGAACGTAAAGACAGAAGAAATACTGCTAAGCATTTTACCTAGCATGCTAATGATTATTCTAGCCTGTCACCTTACCAATAACACCATAATAACTAGTTGCTGTCACTGAAAGGTGAACAAAATTCTAGTTAATATAGGATTTTGATGAGTCCATTCTGTTAACATATGAAATGCCATAATGCTTCTACACACTGTATTATATGATTTGCATCATTGTCTGAGTCATGTTAAACATTTATAACATAACATACAAGTGTGGCCATGTGGTTTAGAAGCTTGCTTCCCAACTATGCGGTCTTGGGTTCAATCTTACTGTGCCTTCTACTATAGCTCAATGCCTTGTCAATTGATTTGGTAGACAGAAACTGGAATAAGCCAGGGTGTGAGTGCCCTTATCCTGACATCACTTGATAGTTGTACATCAACATCACTGCCATACAAGTGGTATTGTTTATTTTCAGTCTTCCATGGAAAACATCTGGCCATGGGAAGTATTACCTCGCTTGGAAACAGGTGAGGGTTGGCAACAGGAAGACCTGCCTCAACAAGTTCCGTCTGACCCATGCAAATGTGGAAAAGTGGACATTAAAACAATGATGATAATGATGAGGATGCTGCTGCTGCTAACGATATTGTGATATTCGCATTTATAGTATTATATACTATAAAAGTATCATCAAAGTCTTTTGTCAGACATTTAGAACCTGATTTACACTATTCTATTTTGTCTCTTGGAAGTCAGTTGCGACTGGGTTATAAATGTATGATGAAAGACACTTTGATATTTATTGTCTGTGTAACTGTTTGTTCTGGCACAAATTCTTCTCATTCACATTAATTAACTGTTTTAGTATTTAAACCAGCTAAATTCATTTACTTGCTATAAATTAACCTGACCCTTGGTGACATCATTAGTTATCAGGAATAATTAAATAGATGGTTGAACAAGACACACTATATGTAAACACCATTATTAAGAATTACAAGAATCAAAGAATTAAATGTTACTTAAAGACACACCTCTCTACTTCATATGAATACATCAACGCAAATAATTCCATTAGTATCATGAATACTAAAGGATTAAGTCTTAGACAAGATTCATGACTACAATATATGTACACATCAACACATCTGATAACATCAGCATCATGAATACTAAAGAGTCAAACCTTAGACAAGATGCACTTCTTTTTTTATCTTTTGGTCAGGAGAGAAGGCAGTGCCCCATGACCAAGACCCTTTCAGGCTGATGGGAGAATGTTATCCTTAAATCTACCTCAAATGCTTGCTCCAAAATGATCGCTGCAAAAACCATCCAAAGTATCATGTTATGATGTCATACTGATATATTGAGCTTATCAACCCTGGCCCTCTGTGTCTAACTTTACCCTCTACTTGGTTCCTGAGAAAAAAAATAATAGTTGCATATACAGCTCCGGCGTAACGGTTGCAGGCAAATTAATGGACAGAATTGGCTGTATCTTTTTCTACATGTGTCATCCATTACCGCTTTACTGGGGAGCTGGCAAAGATGCCATTTAACCTATTCTCGATATAGCAGGAATACGGTCTGACAGGGTTAAGGTTATCAATCAAAAGGCCACAGTAGGATTTGGAACAAATATTACATGGCATCCAATGCAGCATTCTTATAGTTCTGCCATTCTACTGTCCTTGAATGGCACTTTTTTTTTCTATTGGCCCTTGCTTGAAAGGATGAAAGGCAAAATGAACCTGACTGTGGTCTAAACTAAAGAATGCAGAGAAAAGAAAAATGTATTGCAAAGCATTCTATCCGATGCTTTAATAACACTGGCAATTTGACACTTCATTTATATGAATACATCTCCACTACTTTATACAGATACACACCTCTACTTTATATGAATTACATCTCCTCTACTCTACTCTATATCAATACATTTCTTCAACTTTATATGAACACTCCTCTTCTACTTTACATGCATTCAATTCCTCTACTGCATGTGAATACATCTCCTCTAATCTATACCAATAGAACTCTGCTTTATATGAATACATATCTACTCTTTATCAACAGATTCCTTCTACTTTGTATGAATAGAGCTTCTCTAATTTATATGAACAAATCTCCACTACTTTATATGAGCACATCGGATAGAATGCTTTGCAATACTTTTTTCTTTTCTCTGCATTCTTTAGTTTAGACCGCAGTCAGGTTCATTTTGCCTTTCTTTCATCCTTTCAAGCAAGGGTCAATAGAAAAAAAAGGTGCCATTCAAGGACAGTAGAATGGCAGAACTATAAGAATGCTGCATTGGATGCCTTGTAAATATTTGTTCCAACTCCTTATTTTTGGGGGTTCAAATCCTACTGTGGCCATTTGACTGATGCAAGATTAATGCATATATATTAGTATATATCATAATGTGCATGCTTGTATGTGTGTTTTGTATGTGTATGTGTGTATGCTGTAAGCTTGTTACACTAACACAGCTAAGACCATGCTGGAGCATGTAGTTGCTTTTGACGATGACTATTCAGTGGTTCAGTTAATTTACCTACTAACTCTATTTATGCATAAGTGGCTGAGTATTTAGAACATCTGTATTCTTAATGTAATCTTCAGGTAGAATGAACATGACGGTGTGTATGACAAGAACAGGACCTTTGAATTACAGGTATAATCCACCCGATGGGCGTCTAAACTGTTTCTGCCCCCTCCAACCCCCAATTTCACACACAAAGGATGGGTCAATCTGAGGCAATGGTCACCAATGCTTTTCCAAGATTCTAAACAATAGGATCGAACCTGGAACCTTGTGATTGCAAAATGAACACCTTAACCATTTGACCATGCTATGATGTAATACAACATACAATGTAAAAGACCTGTTAAGTTTAGGAGAGTTCCGGGGGGGGGGGATACTTGGCTCCGGTTTCATTGTGTGAAGCAGCGGAGCAGATGGAAGGATCTTCATCCTTTATCTTTTTATAGGACAGCAGTTGATAGCAGGTAACATTCCTGTATAATCTAACTACCTCCACCCTTACAGCTGAGTGAACTGATGCAATATAGAATAAAGTGCCCAGACACCCTAACAAAATGTTTGCAACAGATCAGCTTGCATGCTATGTGCAAATAGTCTAATAATAACTTAACTATTTGACCATCTAGCTTCCACTGTGTGTCTGTATACAGGCATGTATATAGTTATTGTAACACAGGCAAAACTTTGTAGAAGTAGAGTACTCGAAAGAACAAGGCATTGAACTGTCTGAACAGAAATTAGTTTCAAATTCAATGCTAGCGTTTTGATGTTTCTGAGCAGAACATTTTACTCTACACCATTGCAAGCTGCCAACAATAAATACAAGGATCATATAGAAATGTTATCGACAATAGACTGGATCACTATCCAGGCAAAAACTTTTATCTCATTTGCTTCATGTCCTAAGACCTGCCATGCTAGGTCTTAGGAGACACCCCCACCACCCACATATACTCAAGGTTTTAGAGCTATTTACATAGTGTTAACCTCACAACCTTACATTTAACTTTTATTTTTTTAGATACGTGGGACCATAGCTAAGGGGGAATAACTGAACTAAAAACTTCAGATTTCATCATTGGCTTTACATACGGTTTATCGGAGTTGTGCTGGTATGGGTTGGACACATCTGAAATACTGCATCCTTCGACATGTCTTGATCGTGAGGACTGCATTTCATGAGGCCTATGTATATATTTAGAAATAGGACACCTAAAGGCAAATGCAGATTATACCATGTAAATCATAATTCACAAAGAAACATAAAAGGCTCAAAGTGTGAAAAAACCAATGTTACAGCTGACTTATTAGTAGTGATTTCTTTATTTCTATATTGGCACAAGGTCAAGCATTTTGAGGGAGAACTGTATAGTTAATTCAACTAACAGCCAACTAGTATTTCATTGAACTTACATGGGGATGAAAGACAAAATCTGACTGTGGTAGGATTTGATAATTAAAATGTTAAAATTAAATATACTACAAAGGTGTTTTGACTACCATTGTACCAATTCTATTTTCCACTTATTACTCTTAAACCATTAATCCTTTTGTGGTAATATTTTTAAAGAAATACACCATCTTAGTGTTTTGATTAATTTAGAAAATAATTAAGAATTTGAAGAGGTTTAGTAAAATAACTTTTTATTGTTAAGTTGGTAATTTTTTTAACAAAGTGCCACGCAGTGTCTGTTTTGGTTCTTTATGTTCAAAGATCAAATCTTGCTGACATCAACTTTGCCTTTCCTATTTCTGGGTTGATAAAATAAAGTACCAGTTAAGTACTGGGATTTCTATAATTAACAGTTCCTTTTTCCCAAATTTGAGACCTTGTGTCTGAATAAGAAATCATTAGTGTTTGGAATATAACTTAAAATATTTCTAATGTAAAATTACAATGAAAAGTTTTTTAATTTAAATTTGAATCCTTTTAAAATACGAGAACCAGGGGGCATTCTTAGGTGGGGAGGAGATTTCAGAACATGGTTAATTAAGACTAATATGTTCCCTTTTCCAAAGGGTAACAAGCTAGCAGTTATAGTGTACAATTCTAAAGGCTTTGCAGTGCTTAGTCTCATTTTAAGTCCAACCAAACCTTAGCATTTTATTACACCCCTCCAGGCTCAATAAAAGAATTTTATTAGACCCCTCCAGGCTCAATAAAAGAAAGTACTTGCAATATACTTTGGGGTTGAATTAATTGTTCCTTTCATACTACAGAATGCTGACTTCATACCTAAACAAACGAAAGCAAATTTTTTTTGTATCTTAATCTGATTTTCTCTGTCTGTTTGTCTCTCTTGCTTACTCTTAACCTACAGCTAATAGCGTCACAACAAAAATGTAGCGCAAGACTTAATCACTAGCAGTATTTAATCTCCTGTCTCTATATTCAGAGTTCAAAATCCCACCAAGATTGACTGTCTCTTTTCTCCCTTGGTAATAGCAGTATAACCGGGGCTGGCTTATCTGTTCATCCCTTGCCAAAGTTAGCCTCATGCCCAATCAGTAAAAAAAATCAATGCACCAACTACCAAATGTGTCATATTGGCAGATCAAATTCATAGAATAAATGAAATTTGCACCTGAAAAGAAATGGGGACGGAGGTGAAGAGAGAAAAAAAGAAAAAAAACTGCTGTGGTTGACAATCATCATTGTCATCATCATCATTGTTTATGTCACCAACAAACCTCTACAGTCACTCAACCTAATGAAAATAGCAATCAAATCTTCATTAAATCACATCTTACTGTTTTTCAAAAAGTAATGAGACGGGAGAAGATGTAGTCCTAGATACTTTGTGCCTACATAGAAAGATGTGATGCTCACAGCTAGAAAACCATTGATCACAGATTGGCTTGCTGGATCAACAACATCTAATACACAAACCAACAGTATACATACACAAGCCAACAAGAGAATTTCTATGCAGTCACTTGACCTTTTAGAAATAGCAGTGAAAAACCCACTCAAATAACACCCTTGGCTTACTATGAAGGATACAATGACTTTTGCAGCCTTAGGTATATTATGCAAAAAAAAAAAAGAAAAAGAAAAAATAAGTATAATCACAGCAAGAATACTTTTGATCATACTTTTTACCCATTTCCAGACTGACCTGGTGTTAAACAAAAGTAACAACACCAATAACCATGACTACCAACAGATTTTTTATTATTATTTTTTTTCTCAGGTTTCTTTGTATAATAATCAATACAATTGTGGCCGTTGCCATTGACTTCGTCATCATTATCATTATTTCTTTAAGCAGGAGTGCTGCAGAGTGATAGAGATTGCAATATAAGTAACCACCTATGCATTGTAGCCCAATATTCCACCACCTATGAGGTCCAATATCTTTAAATCCAATCTAAGTACTACTTAAGCTTTCCTTGGTGGTTCTACCTTTAAATACAATTACCATCTCGTCATCAACCAACCCAAGACACTTTCTTTTCTGTTACCGGCAACTATCATCTTTTACAATACACGAGTTGTTGTTAACAAGATTTAAAAAAAAAAAAAATTGAGGACTATTAACACTTTAGCATTTAAAGCAGCCATATCAGGCCAAAAAATATTCTGTCTGCTTTACATTCAAGTTGGACAGATCTGGCCTCTCACTCCTATCCTACAATGATATTCTCAAAATAAAACAATCCTATCAAAATCTTGTAGTTCCAAGACAATTCATCTGAATAAATAAGCAGTACATTTGAGAGAATAATCTAAATGCCGAAGGGTTAACCTCATCTTTTAAGAAACTGAAGATCAAATCAATCAAAAGATGTAGAGATGTAAATATTTAACCCTTTTGTTACCATATTTCTGTTGAAATATGCTGTCTTTGATTCAATTAATTTCGAAAATAATAAAGAATTTAGTAAAATAACTTTAACCCTTAAGCATTCAGACTTCTCTCTCAAATGTAATGTTTACTGATTCACATTGTTTTATTTTAATCATGCGTTATCTCATAGCTTCAAGGTTATGATGATGTGGTTGTTTGTTTTTAGAATGACATTGTAGGGTAGGTGCAAGAAGCCAGATCTGGCTGGCTTAAATCCTAAAGGTTTAACAATATTAAGCTGGTACTTAGTACAAAACTTAACACAAAATTTTGATGGTAAGTTTTAATTTAGATCACTTTAAACCTTCAGTGTTTAAACTGATCATATCTGAACCATATATTCTATGTATTTTGTGTTCAAATTGGCCAGATCCAGCCTTCTCACACCTACCTTGCAATGTCATTCTAAAAATATACAATCACATCATTGAAATCTCACAGCTATAGGATAATGCATGGAATAATTAACAATAATAGGTGCAGGAGTGGCTGTGTGGTAAGTAGCTTAAGTAGCTTGCTTACCAACCACATGGTTCCGGGTTCAGTCCCACTGCGATGCACTTTGGGCGTCTTCTAATATAGCATCGGGTTGACCAAAGCCTTGTGAGTGGATTTGGTAGAAGGAAACTGAAAGAAGCCCGTCGTGTATGTATATATATATGTGTGTGTGTGTGTGTTTGTCCCCCCAACATCGCTTGACAACCGATGCTGGTGTGTTTACGTCCCCATAACTTAGCAGTTCGGCAAAAGAGGCCGATAGAATAAGTACTAGGCTTACAAAGAATAGGCCCTGGGGTCGATTTGCTCGACTAAAGGTGGTGCTCCAGCATGGCCACAGTCAAATGACTGAAACAAGTAAAAGAGTAAAAGAGAGAATAAAGAGAATCACATCATTGAAATCTCACAGCTACAGGAATAATGCATGGAATAATTAACAATGTGAATAAATAAGCTTTATACTTGACATTAATTAGAATGCTGAAAGGTTTAAAACTGGTTCTCAGCCGGGGTCCATATAAATTTTTTGGGGATCCACGCAACAAAATAATAAATTGTGGACCCAAAATAGTTTTTTGAGGGCCCCTGAAAAAATTTTGCTTTAAATAAATGTATTGGTATGTATTGCAAGAAACAGATTTCTTTCTCTAACATTTTACATTGTTTAACCTACACAAGTTAATGTGTGAAAAACAAAATAGGAATTTTGGAAGAAATATCTATAAAACTAGTTTTTAAACATTGAATGGTTATGGGGGTCCATAGACGAAAAATGCTTGAGAATCCCTCATTTAAAACAAGGAATTTGTTACCAATGAATCAGGTGCAGTCTCCGAGGGTTCATAACAAAGGGGTTTAAATATTTTCCTTTATAGACATGGGATTAATATTTTAATTGCAAAATTTAAGTTATACAGATTCAGTTTATTTTAGAATTTATACGTTCATTACTTTTAAGCAACAAAACAACATTTGGAAAAATAGGTTATTTTAATATTCAGTAAATAAAATTACTTTCTCACCCCAATAAGACAAGTCAGCTCGTTAGGAATTCAATCACGAAAGTATTTTTAAAGTAAAATTACTAGAAAGTCATTAACTTGTGGTAATTGTCTAGCAAAATTTCTGTCATTTTTGTTTTTCGAATGGGGAAGAGAGAAAGCTCTAATTGTTTACAATGAAATATATATATATATATATATATATATATTTCTTTTTGCTAGCAAAATTATTTGATTGGAGACCATGCATTGAAAACTAAGACAGTTGGATAATGTTAGAGTAATATTCACCATTTTAATTGAGGGTCTAACACACTGTTACATTTTCAATATCTCAAAAGTATAGTGAATGAAGTCAAAGCATGTAACTTAGAGATTGTTAGGTCACGAGTTCAATTCTTGGACTAGGTGGCATGTTGTGTCATTAAATAAGGCATTACATTTCATGTTGTTCCCAGTCATTCAACTGAAAACAACAGCAGCAGCTGGCCAGAGGAGTGGGAAAGAGAGCTAACACTGCAATGGACTGGACTGGACTGGTGCCTCGTTCAGGAGGGAGTCTTGTACATTCATTTACATAAATAGCTTGAAAATCCAGATAAGCTCTGACCTCATGAGCCTGTCGGTCTGAGACAAATTTTTAGAACTTCTTTTCATGGTATATTAAGCATCAATGCTATTCATTATATAACTATGATTTGCTCATTAAAATGAGAGAGAGAGAAAGAGAGAGGGAGAGAGAAAGAGAGAAAGAAAGAGAGAGAGAGAGGAGACTGTGTGTTGTGTAGTGAAGCAGAATGAAGTTAAAATAAAGTATGTCCAACAGCCCAGCAGTACACAAGAATTAACCAAAAACTGATTTAACACATGCAGTGGAATGGATGATGAAACACGTACATATTTAACAAAATTACTTGAAAGATAAATTAATATAATTTGATACAATATCCAGCATGGTTGCATCCAATCAGACAGAACAGCATGATCGCAACTAACAGTATAAAGAAATAAAAGCTAGAAGAAAAACAGAAAACAAAAAATGACTTGCGTCTGTGTTTTAAATGGTTAATATAATAACCGGCACTGCGTCAGTTATGATGATGAGGGTTCCAGTTGATCTGATCAATGGAGTAGCCTGCTCATGAAATTAGCGTGTAAGTGACTGAGCATTCCACAGACACGTGTACCCTTAATGTAGTTCTCAGGGAGGTTTGGCATGGCACAGAATGTGATAAGGCTGGCCCTTTGAAATACAGGTATTACTCATTTTTGCCAGCTGAGTGGACTGGAGCAATGTGAAATAAAGAGTCTTGCTCAAGGGCACAACACATGGCCGGGAATTGAACTCATGATCTTACAGTCGTGAGCCGAATACCCTAACCACTAAGCCATGTGTCTTCGGTTAATATTACTGTATTACAGTATGAACTAGTAAATATTTCTGTTAACCAGTTAATTGATCATTAAATCTAAGTTTGATTAAAGAAAACATTTTTTTTTTCTTTCTTACTAATAATCTCTATATTCACATATTGTCTAGAAATAATATACATGTTTTGATTTGCATAAAAAAAAAATTCACAGCATTAAAAATAAAATCATTAAAAAAAAACTGTTTCAAACCTATCTGGTGTGTACAATGCAGAAGATGGAAACTGAAAGAAGCCCATTGTATGTATATCATTATAAATATCTATGTACGTGTGTCTTTGTGTCAGTGATTGTCCTCCACCACCACTTGACAACCAATGTTAGTGTGTTTATGTCCTTGTAACTTAACATTTCAGCAAAAGAGATTGATAAAATAAGTACCAGGCTTCAAAAAAAGTACGGTAATCCCTTGCCATATTGCAGTTTATTATTTAAGCTTACGTCGATTCCTCTGTGGTGTTGTTCTGCATTTATAATAAAATGAATATATACAAATTATAAAAATAATAAATAAAAATATACAGTACAGTACTGTTTCTACTCCATAGATTTTCACCTATTGCGGGGGTTTTGGAACATAACACCCGCGATAGTTGAGAGATTACTGTACTGGGGTTGATTTGTTTGAGTGCGCATGTGTGTGTATTTATGACTCCATGTCTTGTCATTGCACAATTATTAATAAACATCGCTGTTATAAAAGTGGTGTCATGTCATTCATTTGCAATCTTCTTTCAAAACATGCTTGATCACTTTTCTGTTTAGTTTCAGAAGACTAGAGGCAATATAACCTTACTTAGAAACATGTGAGGTTTGGTGACAGAAGGGGCATCAAGCTTAAAAGACAAACATTTGCATCAGCAAATTCTGAATGAGCTATGCAAATATGGAAAAGTGGATGTTAAAATATGAACGATGACGATGATGATGATGATATATGATATTCAGTTATAATGTCTATTTTTAAAAGCAGCAATGTGTCATAATGTCTTTAAGTCTAAATCAAAAAGCAATAGTGACAACTTGTCCATAATCTGAAGAGTCAGACATAGATGTGTGGTTGAGAATTTTGCTTCACAGCTACATAATGCCTTGGACAAGTGTCTTTTACTATAACCTTGAATTGACCAATGGCTTCTGAGTAGAATTTTGGTAGCTGGAAACTGTGCAGAAGTTTGTCGTATATATATATATATATATATTTGTGTGTGTGTGTGTATGTCCCCCTGACCATCGCTTGACAACCGATGCTGATATGTTTACGTCCCTGTAACTTAGTGGTTTGGCAAAAGAGTCCGATAGAATAAGTACTAGGCTTACAAAGAATAAGTCCTGGGGTTGATTTGTTCGACTAAAGGTGGTGCTCCAGCATGGCCGCACTCAAATGACTGAAACAAGTAAAAGAATAAAAAGAATGCGTGTATGTGTACGCACATAACTTTTCTCAGAGTATATCAGTAAGGCATGGAAACTGAAAAAACGGTGCTTGTATTTCTCTGAAGTCGTTTGTCGTGTTTGTTCTACACAGAGTTACAGACACTCCTTTGTCATCACTCTTGCTGCCATAAATGAAATGCAGTGAACCAATGATCGGCTCATTGGAAACCTGTAACCAAGGACAGGATTGTTCACAATACGTGATATAAAGTAAATAACCTTCTCGAATAATCTTCACATCAATGTTTACATACACATTATAGATTATAATGAAACACAAAAGGAAACCGAGCTGTAGAACTGGTCGATCACTAGATCAAATTTCCTTACAATGTTTACTTTCCAATCATGATCTTTTGAGCTGAAATCCCTTTTTGCCTTTCATCACAGGTATTTGCTGCAGTTAATTTAATTGACTATAGTACAACTACCCCTTCTCCTTCAACTATTTTAACCACATTGTCCTCACAAGTCTTGGGAGAAGCTGTAATGGGCATAGGCGTAGTCATAACCATTTTCTCCAAACAGAGAAAATGAAGTGTATACCTTTATGTCAATCTGAGAAAGCATTATTTTAACATTATTTTATAACCAATACATGAAGGCAGAACCGTTAGTTTCCTGGACAAAATGCTTAGCAGCATTTCCTTCAGCTTTACAATGATTTCAAATGCTGCTGTGGTTGATTTTACCATTCATCTCCAGTTCAGTACCAGAGTCAATGTAATTGAACCCTTCCTATCTTCTCTAAAGTTTCAGACCTTGTGCCTATTGTAGAAAAAATTATTACCAATATGATAAACAAATTTATGTATCTGTATTATACAAATTAATAAACAAGGCTTTATGTGGTTGCCTAATATGCTAGAAATAGCAACTAATTTTCTTTTAAATGATATTCTACCATTTGTACTAATGGCTGAAGGATCAACATTTCATGCCCCGTCATTTGTATTGTGTTCTTCAAGAAGACACTTAGATCACCAATGGCTCAGTCCACCTAGCTGCAAAGAGGTAAAACTCACTCTAAATCAGTAACATGGAAAAAGAGACACACAAATTACAACTGTATTCAACTCAACTGGCAGTAAATAGGTAGGCAGTGGGAGCATAGCATAAATGACAGATGATTCAATGACTTGTATTGCTGAGGTCAAATATTTACCAAATTTATTAAGCTCAGAGAGAGAGAGGGAGAGTGACTCTCCAGACATTATCAGAGTTTATTCACCTACAGATGAATATATTTCATTAGTAGAAAAATGAAAAAAGTCAAGTAATCAATTATTTATCACACTAGTGTGAGATAAATAGATAGCTATTGATTTGATAGTGTTTCGTTTAAAACTGAACAACGACACAAGAAGTGAATATCAATTTAATTAATTAATCTATAAATGTGGAACTCAGATATTTTTTCTTTATAAATTGTTTTGCAATTATTTTCTAGTGTTTATATGGGTGTAGTGGTTTTATTTTTCACAGCAATTTTTATAGCTGGATGTGCCTTCTCATTGCTGTTAACCACTAAAATGTTAACACTGGAAACTATTTTTTCATTTAGTCAGGCGAACTAGAGTAACAACGGGACAAGTACATTTTATGTGGCACCAGCATGAGTTGATCTAGTCCTTTTTATTTAGCAGGCAAACTAGAGCAACCTATGCTGGTGCCATGCAAGAAGCACTCATGCTGGTTCCACGTAGAAGGTACCCATGCTAGTGTCACATGTAAAGTACCCATGCTGGTGCCACATACAAAGCACCTATACTGGTGCCACATAAAAAGCACCCAGTATACCCTGGAAAGTAGATGATGTTAGGAAGGGCATCCAGCTGTAGAAATCATGCCAAAACAGACAATATGAGCTTGGGCAGCCCTCTAGTTGGCCAGCTCCTACCAAACCATCCAACCTATACCAGCATGGATGGAAAACAGACATTAAATGATGATGATGATGATGATGATGATGAAACTAGAGCAAGCAGAGTCAGTGTTTTGCTGAAGAAGTACAACATGATAATAGGGGTATGATCTGAGCATGTGACCATGAGGGCTATAGACAAGTCCCAGGATATTAAACCTATGGCCATCTTTTTTTCCAAAATTGAAATTCAATACAAGCTAGAATTATTAATTTTTAATGTAGGCACAAGGCCATACAATCAACCAGCTCCACCATGATACTCAACCAGTACTTATTTCATCAAACCTAGAAGGGCAAAAAGCAACACTGACCCCGGTGGGATTGGAACTGAGATCATAAAGAGACATAAACTAAATAATGCAAAATTCATAATTTACTATAAACTAAATTTAGCAGAGTATGTCGTTGAAAGAATAAAATTGTTTACTTCCAATATATCATTATGTTGCGAACATTTCTTTACAAAACTTTTTAAAATAAAAAGGATCAAAGGTCCTTCCTGAGCCATAGTTCCCAGGATTCTGTGGCGTATATATTCACTCCATGGATGAGATGCAGGTCCATCATATGATGACTCACTTTTGCCAGCTGAGTGGACTGGAGCAATGTCAAATGAAGTGTTTTGGTCAACACATCACTTGGTCTAGGAATCAAAATCACAATCTTATGATCATAAATGCAACACCCCAACCACTAAGCCATGTGCCTCCACTTACAAAGCTTTACAAATTGTGAATTTCACAATGTTAACCATTCAAACATAAGATAAATCCCTTACTAAGCATTATATAAGAATACAAGATTCATCCTAATAAAGAGTAAATGGGAACAGAAAAAAGGAACTATACAAATATTGCATTAAATTTTTTTAAAGAGGAGTGTGCAGCTACGAGGAGCTGTATCAGTGCAAACTCCTGGCAGGGCCTCCCATCCTGGACAGACCATCATCATCATCATCATCATTGTTTAATATCCGCTTTCCATGCTAGCATGGGTTGGATGATTTGACTGAGGACTGGTGGACCAGGTGGCTACACCAGGCTCCAATCTGTTTTGGCAGAGTTTCTACAGCTGGATGCCCTTCCTAACGCCAACCACTCCGAGAGTGTAGTAGGTGCTTTTACGTGCCACCGGCATGATAGCCAAACTAATATGGACACCTCTATCTAGTAAAAATCAAAGTTACAGAAACATTGATGAGAATTCAAAAACCAACAAGATGTGGGAGAAGAAGGCTTTCTCTCAGGGAAGCATGATACAGTGCAGAAAAATCCAAAAGGAAGCTACAAGGCTGACTCCTCCTCTGAGAAGAGCTGTGAAAGAAGGGGTTGAGGTGATGGCAGCTGTCTGTGGAACTGGAGAGAAGCAGAAAAGACAGTCCAGGGTTGAAAACAAGGGGATAAGTCATTAATGGCCTAGGCTCCATAAGGAGTGAAGGGCTTAAGTAAGTTGCTAATTTGCAGCAAAGTTATTTGATAAAGAGTGTAAACTTCAGTGAGGTTTAACTCAGATCAACACAGAGAATATCCTTTTGAGAGCAAAGCTATCTGAAACCAATCCTGGTTCTAACTAATCCCCTCTTGTATGCAAAAATCTCTAGATATTCTATATTCCAGACATCACCTTACTAAAGGAAAAGTTATTTTATGCAATTCCTCCAAATTTTCTATTGTTTTCAAAATTAATTTAAATGCAGACAGTATATTTCAATAGAATTATTGTCTCAAAGCAGTTGAATAGTGAAACCTTTTCTACTAATCTTTTAATAATAACTTGTCTGAAATCACCTCTTATTTAAATTGAAAGCTTTTATAATAATTTTATAAGAACTTTTATTTAGTTATATAATCCAAACTACTGTTTGGAATATATAACCGTTTGGAATAATATATCAATAAATGAAATGAGAGGATGACGAAACCACTATGTGATTACTTGATCTGCAAGAAGTAATAAGCAAATCTCACTCAAATCACACACCTTTTGTTTAAAAATCAGGAGGGGAACCATAAGATATTGTAGTTTTAGATATGCAATGCCTAAAAGAACACCATTGCCATTAGTGAAACATTCAATCAACAACACTGACCTCAGATTAAATAACAACAACAATTAAATGTTAAAGCTATTTTACTAAAATCCTTGCAAATTCTCACTTATTTCCAAAATTAACTGAAGTAGATAGACAGTGTATTATTAGAAATATGGTGACAAGAAGGTTAAAAAAATAATCTAGTTATATTGTTTATTACAGTCTCGTATAGGTTTTTTGGCAAATGATTTGATCTGAAGTCATGTGTTGAAACGGATATTGTTATATTTTTGTTGGCTACAGGGTTTCCCCCCACCCCTCCGTTTGTCAAATTGCCAACTGTTAAACACACACACAAACATAAAGTACAGTTAATTAATTATTCACATTTTTATCATCTTTCTTTTCAGTCTGTTATTAGCATCCCAGTTATATAAAAGTTGCAGTTATTTCATCGACATGGGTTGTAGGCAACCAAATCTGTTGTTTGGTTCAGCACCACTGCCTGGCTTTTGGCCATCCACCTTCAGTGGAGTTCACTTTGTTGTCAGCATTTGAACCAGGCCTCTATCCTGAAGAGTACTCCCTCCGACAGGTTTTCTGAAAAGGGTTTCCTCTTCTGATTCTAAGTAATTCTTTTATCTTTAATTTGTTTTAGTCATAAGACTGCGGCCATGCTGGGGCACCACCTTGAAGAACTTTTAGTCAAATGAATTGACCCCCAATGCTTATTTATTTTTTTAAAGCCTGGTACTTATTCTATCAGTCTCTATTTGCCAAACTACTAAGTTATGGAGATGTAAGCAAACCAACACCAGTTGTCAAGTAGTGGTGGGAGACTTCCATTTATCAAATCCACTCACAAAGCTTTGTCCAAGGTACCAATTAGTGGGACTGAACCCAGAACTATATTGATGGGAAACAAGCTTCTAACCACCTAGCCACGCCTGCACTTATCCAATTAAGAAAAGATTTTTTCTTTTTAGAAAGACACCCATCTGTTTACTATATAAATGTTTGCTGTTTACTGTGTAAAACGGCTGAGTATTTCAGACATCTATCCTATTTAAGGAGATCTTTATGCAGACTGAGCTGGGCTTTTGAATCACAGGTACATCATCTGATGGATCACCATACTGTTTTCATTTACAAAGTTTTTCACCCATAGAGCTTGAGTTAACCAAAGGCTATGATAGAAATCAAGATACTATAGAGTGGGATTGAATTTGGAACCTAAACCTCATGTTTGAGAAGTGAACTTCCTAAACACTCAGCCATGTGCCCATAAAATACAAAAAACTAACATATTAACCCTTTAGTGTTTAAACTGACCATATCTGATTCAAATATTCTGGCTGTTTTATATTCAAACTAGCTAGATTTAGCCTCTTACACCTACCCTACACTGCCACACTAAAACTAAACAATCACACCATTGAAGTTTCAAAGCTACAAGATAATGCATGATTAATTTAAAACAATGTGAATAGATAAGTATTACATTTAACAAAGTAATCCAAATGTTAAAGGGTTAAATGTGTGCATTCAGCTTGAATTAGGAAATGGTGGGATTGAAATTTTGTAAATAGAATTATAAGCCTTCACCATACATTGTCACTATTGGGATACATTTCATCATAGATCTGGATCAGAACTGCTCTGGGTCTTATAAACAACAACAACAAATTAGTTAAAGTCGTGAAGGTAAATTTACAGACCCTAATGAGTTAAGTGTTATATTCGACCACTAGAATAATGCTAAACAACTTCAGTTTTGGGGTATCTCTATCTTTTACTTGGACTGAGGTCATGCTGGGGCACTACCTTGAAGGGTTTAGTTGAACAAATAAATCAACCTCAGTACTTATATTTTTAAACCTGGTACTTATTTTACCAGTCTCTTTTGCTGAACTGGTAAGTTACAGGGATGTAAACAACCCAACACTGGTTGTCGAGCAGTGGTAGGGAACAAGCACAAAGGCACACATACATGGATACATACACACACACAACCCATGCCAGCTTGGAAAATGGATGTTAAATGATGATGATGATGATACATATATATACACACATATACATATACTCTGGGCTACTTTCGGTTTCCATCTACTGTATGTAAGTTAACAAAGAATAAGCAAAAACACAGACAGGTTTACACACGAACTGATGCAAAGAAAATAAAATAAAAAGAATAAGAAAAAGAAAAAAAACAAAACAAAACCATTTTAAAATTAACAGTGGAAGGAAATAATATTATTCACAGATGTTGGCCTTAAAAGGTCAACAACTAGTTTAAAAGTAATTGACATTTTACTAATTAGAAACTGTGTGAGAGGTGTGTTTGTGTGGACAAGCATTATTGCTAATGATGTTATGATTTTATGAAGTGGTCTGGCAATTTTTAAACTTCTAAAGACATCACTAGATTTTACTAGAAGTAGAACTAAAAATGTATTGTACTACGGGGGTTATGAGTTCATGTCTGCTGTAGGTGTTTTGTTGTGTCACACTGGGCAGGACACTAGTTTATTTATTATTTAAAATCATGGCTGTGTGGCTAAGAAGTTTGCTTTGCAAGCATTTTTGCTTTGGATTCAGTCCTATGTTGCAGCACCTTGGACAAGCGTCCTTGATGAAGGTACCAGGAAAACTGGTGCCTTGTGAGTGAAAATGGTAGAGTGCTAGTGTTTTGTAGTCCATCATGTGTGTGTGTGAGAGAGAAAGAGTGAGCATGCATCCAAATGTTGACATTCACTGGGTGTGATTGTCACAGCCTGAGCAAAACAGTGAGAGCAAGTTTACATTCCTTGTAGACATTATGACCAGTTACTTTGTAGTTTTGAAGACCTGGGAAATTAAAAACTTCTTACTAAAAAGAAAAAAAAAACAGTAGGGTTGGTGATGGGAAGGCATCCAGCCAGAAAATGATGCCTCAAATAAGTCTTGGTCTAAACCATGCCAGCATACAAAAACAAATGTTAGACAGATATATAAATGTGTATATATGGGTATGCATACATCATGTGTATGTGTGCGTGCGCACGCGCGCTTGTGGCTCCATGTGCCTTTGAACCGACACTGCTTCAGTGGTGATGTTTATGTCTCATAAACAAAACATCAAGCAGTAGTTTGATATGCAAAAATGGAGAACAAAGTACCTTACTTGAAAAACAGGAAGGTCATCTAGCCACAGAATACTGCCTCAAAAACGCTCACCCAACCCATGCCAGCAAGATAAAACCAGGCGTATAAGTAACGACACTGAAGTAATAGGCAGAATGTTCAAGGAAAGTTTACTTGCAAGAAACTATCATCCCTAAAAGAACAACCCCAAGAACAGTACAACTTAGGGTCACTGCTAACATTTTATGTATATCAGGGGTTACTAATCTTTCTCGTTCCATCTACTTTATGGCAACTTTTTTTAACCCTGTGAATGCAGAAAGTGGATATTTCCACTGAAAATTTTATTACTGTTAACTGTGCAAAGTGGTTTTACCCAACAGTTTTGAAAAAAAAAAAAAAAAAAAAAGCTCCTTGTACAGCAATAAATGGAGAGACTTTTTGCAAAAGACAATTTTTCAAATTTTCTTAATTTTTTTTTTCATATATTTCATCAAATATATCTTTACAGAGCAAGAATCAAATATGTTTAGTGGTGGATATGGAAACAGTAACTATAGGAGATACTGAAAAAATATTGCAGAAACAGAAAATATCAACTCTATGTTTTGGTGGATAATTAACATTATTACAGGAATGACCATGAAATTTAATTATGCCGTCAAAGGGTTAAAGAAATTTATCTCGTCTCTGTTTTGGTCAATAATTTTAAGTTTGCATTTCTACCATAATAAAACTGAGAAAAAGAGGAAATTTAAAAGACTATTTTTAAGCATTATCAAGTTCAAATAAATAATGATAAAAATAGCAAACAACAATGCTATTTCACCTATTTATGAACTAATGATGATGAACAGATTGTAGAAAGAGACACAGTCATTTGAATTACACTCCTCTAATGGTGACACAGTAATTAACAAGTATACAATACAGATCATTAAATACAAAATAGTAGAAAGAAGAAAACAAATGCCATTTTTTTGACTAGTAGATTGACTTCAAATTTTCTTCCAGCTTCAGATTTTTAAATTTCATACTTGAAGAAAAAAATTTACACATGCAGAATCAAACAAATTTTCCCCCTGGATAGGCAACATTTACCAGAATTTTGGAGCCCCTGGTGTAAACACATTTTTTTTTTTTTTTGCTTTCAGATTATTTTCTTCATCTTTGAAGTCTTGTTGAAAATGTTTTAGTTGTTATTCTTTCATTATTCCTGAACTTGGCTCAAGATGGAACCTGAAACCTTCACAACGTTGCCATTTTAACATACTTTTAAGTGATAGTCCCAAGAACTGCCTCCATATATTCTTTTTGGTATTTGGGGGATCTTTGCTGATAATTGCTGGTATTTGTTTCCAAGAGAGTTTCTTGAGTCACTATCATGCAAGCAGTCTCCTTTGTTTTCAGTCTTCTTTGAAAACCTTTCCATTCAAGGGGGGGAAATACAACCTTACTAGAAACAAGTGAGGGTTTGGTTACAGGAAAGGCTTTGCCTCAACAACTTCCATCTAACTCATGCAAGCATTGGAAAGTGGACATTAACAAAATGATGATGATGATGAGTCAGCAGGGTAATATGCAATACACTTCTTGCCAAACTAGGTAGTGTTAATTAATCCTGAGTAGTCAGGAGCAGGTACTAAGAATTATATATTTTTTGAGTAAGTTGCCTACGTGGTAGTGAGATGATTTTTCAACTGCCTAATATTATGAAAACCACTGTTAATCAGTGATCCTATGGTGGACCATTTTAATTTGTGGAAAAGATTATCTTTACTCTTTCACAGCTGCAGGTGACTTCGGTCCATTTACCAGCAAGTAGTTAATATCTGGTGCTGCCATGTATAAAGTACCAGTGCTGGTGCCACATTAAAAAAAAAAAAAAAGCACCCAGTACACTCTGTAAAGTGGTTGGTGTTAGAAGGAGCACTCAGCCATAGACACCATGCCAAAACAAGCAATTGGAGCCTGCTGTAGCTTTCCAGCTCCTGTCAAACTGTCTAACCCATGCCAGCATGGAAAATGGACATTAAATGATGATGATGATGATGATAATTGTGTTTAATGAACCAGTGGTAGCTGTTGGTTATGATCTAATTTTAAAGTCCTGCTGTTTGTTACATCAACTGTACTGCAGCTTCTTGGCTGTTTACTTCCTGTTTTTCATGTTCAGAATGTTCAGAATGTTCAGAATGCTGTTAGCAAGTGAACATTCAAGGTCTTCCATCCCCGTCCATACCATGTGTGTTTTGCAAAACAAATATTGTACATATAGCAATAACAACTCATCAAAACCACAAAATAAAATACTGAAAAGAACCTTAAATGCAAGTTTCTGATTCAGAATTTAGTGCAAGTTTGGACTCCATTATTCATTATCCTCTTTTCTTAAAGATGGCAATGTGCATTTGCATTTGAAGGTGATTTTTGCTGCTATTTCAAGCAAGCTGAATCATCATACTCAGGCTCCTATGTTTTCTCAACATACAATAATGTCTAAAATCACAGTTAAACCACCTTGGTAATGCTTATCCATGAAGGGCTCTGCCCAGTCAACCATCTTCCCCCCCACTCACATTTCATCCCCTAACACCCAAAAAGCACTGGTGATGGTTCCATGTAAAAGCACTGGTGATAGTGTCACATAAACACACTGGTGATTGTGCTATGTAAACGCACTGGTGATGGTGCCATGAAAAAGCACTGTTGATGGTGCCGTGTAAAAGGCACCCAGTACACTGTAAAGTAGCTGGTGTTAAGAAGGGGATCCAGCTGTAGACACCAAGCTGAAACAGACTATGGAACCTGGTGCAGCTCCCTGCCAAGTCAGCTCCTGTCAAAGCATCTAACCCATGCTTTCATGGAAAATGGATGTTAAATGAGGATGATGATGATGATGATGATGAACGAATATTGACTATCTAAAATCATATTTATCTTGACAATGTGTAACTGAGGAAACCCATGTCATAACACTAAAGCAGTACTACAAGATAAATCATCAACATTGTTTTAACAAGCATTCTCAATACTTGTATGGGTCAGACAGAATTTGTTGAGGCAGATTTTTCTGCAGTTGAATGCTTTCCAGTTGCCAACCCTTTCTTTCTTTACAAGCAAGGTAATATTTCCCCCATAACTGGACATGTTTTTATGGAAGACTGGAAATGAAGGGACACAGCTTGAATGATGGTGTCACTCATTTACAATTATCTTGCACTATCAAGATGAGGAAGTGCATGCACGCACACACACATTTACAACATGCTTCTTTCAGTTTCTGTCTTCCAAATCCACTCACAAGGCTTCGGTTGACCAGGAGCATTAATAGAAGACACTTGCTGAAAGTGCCATGCAATAGGATTGAACCTTAAGCCACATGGTTGGGAAGCAAACTTCTTAGCCACACAGTCAATATTTTTCCTATTAAAAAAAGTATTAAAATAACTCTCAACAGTAATTTTTGAAAATTAATATACTTTTATATTTCATAAATATTAATTTCTCTCTTGGGTAAAAGGAACAGTTATAATTGATTAAATTGTCCCTACTGTATAAGTGGTACTTTATTTTAATTCAAACACCTCAGAGATGAAAAGCAAAAAAGATTTTGACTTAGAACACATTATTAATTAATGAACTAAAATTAAAAAAACAAAAAAACAGTAGAAAAGACTTTTAAAGACAAATTTCCTTCCAAAGATAAGAAACATGTTTATTAAAGATAATAACATTTTATAAATGATCTAGTCTCTATTTATGGCAGCTGGGAAGAATTGAAGTGATGTAGAATTAAGTGTACAGCCTAAATACCTTTCCTAGATACCTACAATAGATTCAAACCAAATATCTAGGAGCTGGCAGTCCAAAATCTATATCTACTTGGCCATTTCATTTCTGCTGGTTATGAGTGAAAAAGTTTAAAAAGCTTAGGTTAAAGAAGCCTTTAACACTTGGTCCAGTTCCCTTTGTTAAGTTCACAAAAGTTGAAAGCTGAATTGGGAAGGAAGGAAAAAGATCTCAGCTTGCAAAATGAAAGCCTCTAATGCTGATGCACATAATGAACATAGAGTTTTTAAAATTTATTTTTCACGGTTTAGTCAGAAGAAAGAGACAATATCCATGATCTTTGTACATTCATTGAGACTGATAAGATTGGTTTCAAATTTCAGCACAAGGCCAGCAATTTTAGGGGACAGGGTAACTTAACTGGTACTTATTTTATTGACCCCGAAAGAATGAAAGGCAAAGTTGACCACGGCGGAATTTGAACTCAGAAGTAAAGCTGTGAAAAATGCCGCTAAGTATTTTTTCTGGTGTGGCAATGGTTCTGCCAGTCCACTGCCTTACTGAGGACTAATGAGATTAATACAGTTTTTATGTTCAGCTTGACCATTTGTAAATCAACATCTAGAGGAAAAGTAGAACAAGGAAGGAATTCCACAAGTTTGACATTTTGGGTGAAATGGTAAAACATGATGCTGGGAAAGAAGATGAAATACAGTAGGGGTGATAAGAGATAGAAAGAGATATTTTGGGTTTTGGATGGGCTTGAAGGTATATGGCATAAATTTATAAAATTTACTGAAGTAGAGGTTGTTGTAGAAGTGATAGAGTAGACAAAGAAACAACTTGTCTGTGGGCCAGATGTTAAGGAGCATGGTGATGATAGAGTGTCTTTGCTATTCAGATGGATGCAGTTTTGTGTAAGAGAGCAGAACTTCGTCACAGATCTTATTTCACTTCTGTACAAAGTCAACAACCGTTCATCTGTTTTTGGTCCAAAAGAAAGAGCCATTGCCATGGCTGTTTCCCCATAATTTTTACTCCCAAAAGTTTCAATCCAACAAGGCTGTATGTAAAGAAGGCATAGAGTGGCTTTCTAAGGATGCTATCATGATGACATACACCAGTCATAGGTTAAGGCCTGCTGGAGTTTCTGAATGGTATGCCTTAAGGAAGATTAGTTTGAATTGTTTTTGTAATTGTGGCCTGTCTGATAATGAGTATGTTTCATGTGATCAGTTTGTTGAAAAAAGGTTGCCCATGCCTTGAAATACACTGACAAGCTGTTGTAGCAGCGTCTGGCAATAGCTAGGAGGTTGTAGTAACAGTAGCCAAGATCTCCAAACTCAAAGCAAAACAATGCAGCTGCAAACAATCAAACATATAAAAGAGTGCAATCACGCAATGTGCTGATGCTGGAGAAAGGAGCGGAGTGAGACACGCAGAAGCACTGTTGCGTTACAAACTTGCCAAACTCATAAATGGTTAAAATAGTGTTGATAATGATTAGGATGATGATTGCAACAATGGTGTTATGATGATGATGATTGTAATTTTTTTTTTTTTTCATCAGATATTCAAAAGAGAAGGGGCACTGCCCATGACCTTCATCTCCTCCCAGAGTGGTGACATTGATGCATTTGATGTTCAGCTTAAACAGCTGTAAGGAAAAAACAAAACAAAAAAAAAACATGGGCAGTGATGAAATTCCAAAGGACAACTGTTTTAGGGAGAAGGAATTTGGTGAAATGTTTAGATGGTGGTGGTGGTGACGATGATGACAATGAAGGTGATGGTGGTGATGATGATGATGATGAAGTAAAGGAAAGGTGATTGTTCTGTCCATTAGATACTCCCCCACCCCCACCAAACAAACCACCAATCTAGCCCGGCAACTCCCCTAGCTACAAACAGGCCACAAGTCAAATCGATGAAAATAGCCAAAAACATTTTTCAGCAAATGTTTTTGGCTACATCTCTACACATTTCTCACATTTCTCCATTTACCATAAATTTCACGATACGATAAAAAGAAATGAATTTTTTTTCTTTCTGGTTTTTTTATTTTTATTTATTTTTTTTTTTTTCCATATCAGAAATACTGTTTGATGTCAGTCTCTTTTTAGATCAATGCTGATCATTGATTTTGCTGGACCACACCAGAGAGACGTGCTAGCAAATTTCTGTCGGGCAGATGGGGCAGGTGGAGTACTAGTGAAAGAGAGAGAGAGGGAGGGAGGGAGAAAGTGTGAGAGAGAAACAGGGGAGGAATGACCAATCACCCCTCTCCATGTAGTCCTGTTATTTGCAGTTCACTCGCATCTAATCGCCCCTTTCATCTATTCTCTATAGAGAGAATAAAAAAAGAAAGCAACACCAATCATTTCCCCAGTAATTCACGTTCTAAAACCCTTTATATTTTCTTTCTTCTTTCTGTTGTTAGTTTTCATTTCGTTTCTTTCAGTTTCTGAGGAGGAGGGAGAGAATATATTGAATAAACCATTCTTTTTTTTAATGTCTGCATTTAATTGTATATATAACCTCTGTCTGTCTGTATGTATATGCGTGTGTGTGTGTATATGGATGTGTGGTATCTACATAAACTTCTATATTCATGTGCATCTGTGCATATGTGTGCATGTGTAGTTAAACACACACACACACACACTCTCTCTGACAACACTGTGTCATCATCTGCCTCAGTTCTCAAACTGATCAAGGCCTGCAGTGAGGTGTATCACCACAGGTTTCAAACCTGGGCTACCTTGATACCTGTAACATTCCCATTCCTATCTTCACCATTTCTTTTGTCCAATATTACCAATGGGACAGACCTACATTGGACAGATTACAAATGATATCCTATACATTTATCTACTTTGGTCATGTCAGCCTCCTAACCTCTACTATGGTATGGTAATGAGTGCTCTTTCTTTCAACAGTCAACATTAAAAATGTATTTGTGTATATATATATACTTTATTATTTATGCGCCCTTTTAAAGCCTAGCCAGGCTCATGGGCCCGGTTTCCTGGTATTTATGGCGTATGTGTTCCCCACAGCTGGACAGGATGCCAGTCCATCGCAGCGTTACTCAAGAAACAGGAAGAAAAAGTGAGAGATAGTTGGGGTGAAGGAGTATACCAGGGGCTGCCAGCACCCCCTGCCAGAGCCTCGTGCAGCTTTAGGTGTTTTCGCTCAATAAACACACACAACACCCGGTCGGGGAATTGAAACCGCGATCCTCCGACCGTGAGTCCGCTGTCCTAACCAATGGGCCATTGCGCCTCCACGTATATATATATATATATATATATATATGATGGGCTCTCTTATCGGAGAAGACGTATGAGCATTCAGCTTTTGCCAAATGACCTGCACAAATCATTTGCTTATTGTGATCAAATGTTTGTGCCACACATTAGCTCACTCTCTCCATCAAATCAACGTTGTCTGAACAGGTGCATGGTGTACCAATGCATCAGGTGGTACACCATGCATCTGATGAAGTGTTTTGCTCAAGAACACAATGCACCATCTAGTCTAGGAATTGAAATCACAATCTCGCGATCATGAGTGCAACACTCTAACCACTAAGCCATGTGCCCTCACTAATACCCCCCCCCCACACACACACAGATATACATACTAGTCAAACTGATTTTCTGGACACTCATGCTCCAAAACTTCTAATTGGCACTGATTTACAAGCAGGAACTTCAAATTCCTGTGACCGCCAGACTAGTTTCCTGAGCAGTCCTGTTTCACAGCACCTTGTATCTTCACAGTACAGTATTAATAAACTTGTATCATTTATACTAATGTACAGGTGCCTGAATTTCATTTAGTTATTTAAGTAAGTTTAATATTTGTTTAAATTAGAGATGACCACATCAATTTGGTAAAAATCATTAATACAGAAAAGTTAGGGAGCCAAAGGTTCCGTAATGTTCTACCTGTGTGCGTATGTGTGTGTGTGTGTGTGTGTGTATATATATATATATATATATATATCCTCCTCTGCCGCCACTACCATCATCATCATTTAACATTCATTTTTCCATGTCAGCATAGGTAAACAGCCAAACCACGCACAGACACACATACATACGTACACACACGTTCTGTTATTACACACACACACACACAGACCCCCGCGCACATACACATATTTACCCCCCTCTTGCACTCTCCTGTCTTAGAAAGAACTTTTCCTCCACCACTTCCCCTCCCGGTCCTTCCACAATGTAACCTCGTGGACATCGGTGGCGATTTTTTCTTCCTCCGTTTTTCCCTTCTTTGAACTTTCCTTGTTTCCGACGAAGAGCTCCGCTCGAAACGTCATATTCTCTCTCTTTCCTTTCCCGAGCGTCTAGTAACACAATCTGTATCACGTCCTCACGTTGTTGTTTTTTGTCTTTTTCCTTTTTTTTTTTTTGAACCTATATATACATATTATATATATATTCAACTTTACGATGAAGGTAAACAAACAAAGATTGTTCTTTTTTAGAAGCGTTGAGATGTATTGTAAGAACAGAAATAAATTTATTTCTCAAACGCATGATAATGCTATAAATAGCGCGATCAGGATAAATTATCCACATAATGCAGAAAAATGCGTTGCCGGCCAGCCATGAGACTCGAACTCACATGTCTGTGGTTACACACACACACACACACACATATATATATATACACACACAAAATACTAAAATTCAAATTCTGTTTGTGTGTTCCTCAATTTTAGACTGAATAAGGCATTGCACGCATATTTGATCTGTGTATTCTTGGGGATAAGCCTTTGTGTCTGAAAAAGTTACAAGCAAATCTGAAAATCTGATTCGTAGAGGATTCAAAACAAGAGTTTTGTTAATTATCATACCAACAAGTTTCTAAATGTTGTCACCATTGCCGACAACAAAGAGAATGAAAAGGATGTGCACAGTAATACACACACACACACAAAGAAAAGATACACATAGACACAAACATACATACAGCTCTAAGAGACAAAAGGACAATGCATTCATGAATTCTAACACATATGCAACTTCGATACATACATATGCACACACACACACACACAAACAGTTGCATTAATATAAGCACTCAGATTCAATGAATGAGTTTATTTACAAAAATAGTATCTTATAGTCTTACATAATGCATGGAAACTATGATTGTTATTTGTTTTCAATAGTTCTCACACACTCAAAAATTTTGTATTTTCTCCTTATGTCTCTCTCACTCTCCCCATTTCATTCTCACTTTCATGTAGATAGATAGATAGATAGATAGATAGATAGATAGATAGATAGAGAGAGAGAGACATAGATGTGTATAGTGAGAAGACCCGGCAAGCCAAGTAAGATCGTTGCCAGTGCCCCTGGACTGGCTCTTGTGCGGGTGGCACATAAGATGCACCATTTTGAGCGTGGCCGTTGCCAGTACCGCCTGACTGGCTCCCGTAGGATTTTCGAGCGAGATCGTTGCCAGTGCTCCTGGACTGGCTTGTGCGGGTGGCACATAAAAGACACCATTTCGAGCGTGGCCGTTGCCAGTATCGCCTGACTGGCCTTCGTGCAGGTGACACGTAAAAGCACCTACTACACTCTCTGAGTGGTTGGCGTTAGGAAGGGCATCCAGCTGTAGAAACTCTGCCAAATTTAGATTGGAGCCTGGTGTTGCCATCCGGTTTCACCAGTCCTCAGTCAAGTTGTCCAACCCATGCTAGCATGGAAAGCGGACGTTAAACGATGATGATGATGATGATGATATGTAAGTATGAAAGACACAAATGTGTTTCAGTTTTATCTTTTTTTATTACAGTTTTTTCATATTTTCATAGAAGTTTCTTGCAGTGAGTTTGGAACAATAAAATTCCTAAAAATATCCTTAAGAGCTTCCTTTCTTTATTCCATGCTTGCATGGATTACACAAATATGTTCTTTGAGGCATTGTTTTACAACCAGATGCCTTTTTCTCTCTCTCTCTCTCTCTCTCACACACACACACACACACACACAAGTGTGTGTTCTCATGTGTGTTTATTTACATTTGCATTTCTCCTGTCAACAAAACATCTGTTGGCTTTGAGCCTTTGAAGGCATTGAATAAGGGATCTCTTACTTAAGGTTAAGTGACAGGAAGTGCATCCAACTGTAAAACAATGTTCCAATAAGTATATTTGTCTGACCCATGTTAGTAAAGAAAAGAACGAATGTAAAAAGTGAACATGTGGCGAGTGTGTGTGTGTGTGTGTGTGTGTGCATGTATGTATATATGTGAATTAATGTAAATATTTAATGTCTCACGTTAAGGTTGCAGGTCGAGGCTTGGACTTTAGTTATTTTATTCCATAGTTTGCAAGACTGACAGAGGTCACTCCTCTCTCTTTCTGTGCACGCGCACACACACACACACACACACACACACACACACACACACACAAAGTTATACTTCTGTGAGACTACATTTTCCAACACATCCTTTCCTAATTGAAGAAAGTAGTGTGTGATTTGATGTAAATTCAGCTGTTATATCTAGAAAGTTACATGCCAGCATTGGAGTCTTTCCATGTTGACTCTAAGTGAACTCTGATGCTGTATAGCCTCAAATGAAATATAGTCAAAAAGCTATGATGAAAGACATTCCAGACATGACACTTGCATCATTTGTATGTCAAAAACTTTATTGCTCAATTGTCTTTATATGTGGATGTGATTTGTGAAGGTTCAGGCTGCTATATTCAGCAATTTAAATGACTATGTATCAGCTGCCTGTTCAATAAAATTGCAGAAAAAATATTTCTGTCTCTCTCCCCCTCTCCTCCTCTCATTCCATCTTATACATTTTATTTCATATCTTCTCAGCAGGTGGTTGAACTAACAGGTTAGTCAGTTCATTAATTCAGTGGCCATCTCAAGAGACAGTGTCTTTTATTGAATAGATAATTGATATTTTAAAGTTCTCATATCAAAATCAACTGTTTACTTATATACAATATACACACATCGAGATTCCATTAGGAACAGAGGGAACCAAAATTAAACTAAGATACTCAATACATCATATAGAGGATATATTAATATATGATAAGAGACTCTTTACTAGGACTAGTGCTGTTACATTCCTGGGGAATTAATTCATCAGAGAGTAGAGCAGCTGTGAAAGTTTTTAACTTAAATATGTTTGTCCCCCCACCATCGCTTGACAACCGATGCTGGTGTGTTTACGTCCCCGTAACCTAGCGGTTCGGCAAAAAGAGACCGATAGAATAAGTACTAGGCTTACAAAGAATAAGTCCTGGGGTCAATTTGCTCGACTAAAGGCGGTGCTCCAGCATGGCCGCAGTCAAATGACTGAAACAAGTAAATAAAAAAAGAAAATATACACACACACACACACACACTTGTGTGTGTGTATGCATGTATGTATGTGTGTATATATATGTATGTGTGAGTGTGTGTATACATATGTGCGTGCGTGCATGTCTGTATATAAAAATGTATGTAGAATTTATTTGTGTATTGTTGTAGCCCAATTTTTTTTCCAGTAACAACTAGGTATAAAATAGTGCGACTTATTCACAAGTAAATATGGGGTGTGTGTATAAATATATATGTATGTATGTATATACACACATATATATACACATATATGAAATGGAGAAAAAAAATAAAAAGAAAGACAAGTGAGGTTCATGATTAAATGATCAAATTATTAGTCTGGTGCTTGGAGAAGTGGAAAGGGTTAACAATGATGCTTCAGACATTGTCCTTCTACACTTTGTTGCCTGTCTTACATGGTAGCTGTTGACTGACCAGAAGAAGTTGGCCGCCCATGTTTGGTGTTCAAAGACGAGAGAGCAAACAGGAGGTGAACAGTGTATCTCTATATGTATTCATGCGTGGGAGTGTAGAAAAATGGTTTTATGTGAGTGTATTCACATGTGTGTGTGTTTGTGCATGCATGCGCACATGAGCGTATGTGTATATAATATAAAATGTTGTTTTGGTGTTGGTTTGTATGTATGTGTGCATGTAAGCAAGATGATTACCATGTGCATGTGTACGTGGCCAGCCATGTGTGTTGAATGTGTAGGAGAACATGTTTATATTTTGTTCAATGTGTGTTTGTGTTTGTGTGCATGTGTGTGTAAGTGGGCAGGGTGTCTGAAAGGCATATGTGTTTTGAGAAAGAAAATAAAATGCATCTCTTGGTGAAGCTTGGAATTTGAGGATGTAGTGTGTGAAGCCAAAAGCTAAGCCAGATATGTGTTAAGTGGTCCACAGAATAGAAACAGCAAGAGACAATTGCTTAGATGCTAAGCCATATGTTGCAGAGATGCTCCACAAACAGGTCAGTCGAACGGCAGCTGGTTTGATTGATAAAAGAAGACATTGCAGAGCGAGTATTTGAGGCAATTGGTTAACACTGATGGAGGTAGGTGCAGTTTACAAATTTGTAAATATGGAAGGTGCAGACGTGGGCTCCAGTAAGGGAGCTGGTGTTGTTGGTGTACATATAGGTACTGCAATGGGCCAAAAACAAGAGACAAGTGTAGATAGAACACAAGGAGTGGAAGGATCAGTAAGTCATATAGGTTGTGTGTATCTGTACAACAGAGCAAGGCAGGGGTGGATTACAAAAGAGTTGGAGGGTGGTGGGATCAGGTTAGAGGAGGATAGTGCAGCTCTTATGGCAGAAGAATAAAGAAGTTAAGAGGTGATAAATATAGAGAGAAGAAAGGCAGTTGGGGGAAGACAGGAGCGTAGCTGAATAGACTGGAGATTGAAGGCAGCCTGGACTAAGAAGTGGGAGGGATATCCACTCACAATGTAGAAACAGACCACATATTGGGAGTGGGTCTAACAGTCATGGTTGTGGTTGCACAAGAGACAAAGATGGAGGAATTGGGAGCAAGAGATAGCATGCTTAGTGTGAAGGCAATAGGAGGAGGAAAAGTCAAGCTAGGAGTGGCAGTCAAAAGAAGGTGATGGCGGGAAAGGAGTGGCTGAAGTCTTCTAAGATTTATATATATTCTTACACACACACATTAATGTTCATTTCTATGTCAAGTTATATATAAAAACAATTTAACTAGTTAAACTTGTACCAGACTGGTGTTCCTTTCAGATGTGAGTCTTCTATTCTCGGTCGCTTAAAAACCATGGAAACTGGAACGAGTTCTTGCCTAGTGAGCCTGTAGTCTCAAAACAAACTTTACTGTGATCAGTTTTCACCACTTTGTCCGAAGTCTTCCACTTCCACACGTTTCATTTATTTTCAATGTTTGGCACTTCGTTAGATAGCTGTCATCCTCCATACATATAACATATTTGTGCTGTGCAGTCTTCCCTCTTGCACACTTCATCTGATTCCGTTTAGGCAAACAGACACTACACATCCAGTGATGCTTGCTCACTTCATTTCTTTCTAGTCTTTGCAAGTTCTCTACATTCACAGCTCTGTCTCGCACCAGCATCTTACTACATGCCCTTCATGCCAACAGAGGAAGGGAATGGCTCCTGAATTTCCCTAGCCCATTCTTACTTGAGCTACTAAATTTCTGAGCAACCCTCCCACATGCTAATTAGGTCACTAAAGTACGAGACACTATCTACAACCAGAGAGTTATCTAAGCTATTTGAGAGAATCTATTTCCTGAGAGCTCTTAATGCTTATGGCTCTTATATATCTGCTGCATATGAGATTGTAGGTGTTCACATTATAATTCTTGTAAGTCTATGAGGCACAATGTATGGAATTTCTACTCACTCCTTTTCTGCATACTGAACACAGTAATTTCCTTGATGGTATCAGGGTTCTATCTTCCTTCCTACTTACTTAAAGCTTTTAAATTCACTTTCAAGTCCTTTTTAGTTTTCTTTTGAGGCTAGAATATCAGTTCTAAATTTTCAACAAATTCTGCTATAAGAGCCAAGTCATTAGAAAATAGGAGTTCCCAAGGATGGCTAATCTTAAATTGCTCTATTTTAGCTAGAAGGACTATAATAAATAGGAGGTAGTTCAGAACTGAGTCCTAATGAACCTCTAGTGGCATTCTGAACATGTTGCCAACCTTACTGATTGCACTTCAATACATGGCTTGTACAGCTCACACAAACCATTTATCTATCCTTACCTTCCTTAGTGACCACCAGATCACTGAGTGAAAGATTCTGTCAAATGCTTTCCAGACATTAAAGAAAGCTAGATGTAGGGAGTTCTTCTAAGCTAAGTACACCTCTTGCAGTTATCTCACTAGGACTAGGTCACCAGTTGTAACTCTTCCTGGCACACAATACCAAACTGCACCTCATCCAAGCTAATGTTGTTCCTAATCAAATTTTCAGTAACACTTTCTGTGATCCCCCCCCCCCACATGTATAAAGGAGAAATTACGATAAACACAAGTTTATATCATTTGTCCCTACATATGTTTCGCCATTGTGGTTGTTTGGTATTCTGCATTGGATGTTCTAGATCACCAGGGAACATTTTATTGCATTATGTTACAGATAACTAATGTCTGGGAACATTACTCCTCCAGACATTAGTTCTCTGTAACTAAAGTGTTCTAAACAACCGCAATAGGGAAACATCATCATCATCATCATCGTCGTCTAACGTCCGCTTTCCATGCTAGCATGGGTTGGATGATTTGACTGAGGACTGGTGGACCAGGAGGCGACACCAGGCTCCAATCTGATTTGGCAGAGAAACATACATAGGAACAAATAATACAAATGAATACTTATCGTAATTTCTCCCACATTTGCTCTGTATATCATAACTAGCAATACTACAAAACATACTATTTGCATACCCACCATACTGGAAGCAGACTGGATAAAGATTTTTGTACATGGAGCTCTAAACTTAACGGTAGCAGTCATATATCTATTTGTACACACAAAATACACTATATATATATATATATATATATATATATATATATATATATATATATATATATATATATATTTACAACAGAAAAAGCTTACGTGGTGTTTATGTGTATTTCCATCTTCTCTTCCTTTCTTTCTTTTGAATATAGTTATATCAATTGATTGCATCTCCACTACTACCATAATTCTAAATCCCTGTCTTTCTCTTCTGCCTCTTCCTGCTCCTCTCTGATAGCTTTTTTTCTGCTTCCATTCTTCCTCTATCCCCGCTTCTCTCTCTTTCCATCAACGACTTCTCTATCTCTTTCTTTCTGTCAACCCCCCCCACCTTCTCTCTCTCACTGCTTTATTACTATCAAGTCCTTTTATACTCTTCCTACCTCTCTCTTTCTCTTTTATTATTACCACCTCCTACTTTCAATCACCTGCCCCCTCTTTCTTCCAGTATTTGTTGTTTTTGTATTCATTTAATTTTAATTAATTAAAGCAGGAAGTTAAATTTTGTGGGCGCAAGTCCATGACTAAATGTAGCATTCCCTTTTATTAGCAATTCATATACATTAACTCTTTCTAATTTTGGCACAAGGTCATCAATTTTGAGGGGGAGGGGGAAGATCGATTACATCAAGTCCAATACTTGATTGATACATATTTTATCAACCCCAAAAAGGATGAAAGACAAAGCTGACCTCAGTAGAATTTGAACACAATATAAAAAGCCAGAAGGAATGCTGCTAAGCATTTTTTCTGATGCACTAATGATTCTGCCAGCTTGCTGTCTTAATTCATACCAGTTAAATAAAAATACAATTGTAGGGTAAAAGGAAATTGAAAAATTGTAATTTTAAATATAAATGTAATTGCTATGTAAAAAAAAAAAATGCAATGGTTTTTGCAAATGTAAGTGGTGAATGTCGAATTAAAATGTAAGAAGATATGGAAAAGTAAATAAAAACAAGAAGGGAAAAGGGAAACTGAAAGACAGAAAGGGTGAGAGAGATAGAAAAAGATAGTCTCTGCAAAGAAAAGCTGGGTCAGAAATTTCAAATATGTAATGGAGTCTGAGCCATATTGAAGTTTTCAATCTGCTATTGTGGCCTTTTGGAGAACATGCATGCCAATGGCAAAGGTAAGTGCAAAGACAACACTTTCCCAAAATATGAGACATAGATCCTATTATTCAATGCAATATCCTCTTCTTTATGTCGGTGGTGAAGATGGATATTGTCCTGGAATACCATAGGCCACATCAAATTTTTCTTAAAAATTTTTTTCATGCATGGATTTCTATGTCTAACACTTCATGACTTGAGACAATTAATCCTACCACTGGCAAGTAAGTGAAATTCTTTCATCAGTTTACAGTGGACATATTTGCTAAAATGCAATCTAAGACATTGAGCTGCATTAGAATTAATCAAAAAGAGTCGAGGATCACCTCTTAAAAGCATATACAACACGTAATCAACAATAATGTAGCTGGAGGGAAGCTTGGTCAGCATTCTTCGTTCAAGTTTCCCCTCAAACTACATTTCAATGAATGCATGTACAAACACAGGATGCAACAACACAACATGTTTACCATTTCAGCTGCATGTGACTCTTCATTATTTCCACTACAAATTCCAAATATTAAAATATTCTAGAAGATATCCTTCCTGGCCAAACAAACATTGACAAGCATGAACTCTTAAAACAGGGTTTTTCCAGTTAGTCAAGAAAGATGAAGTATTTCATTACCAAGTGCTGAATATTTGAACTGATCAAGTATTGTGTCTTGGCCCCCAGTGAATATGATTATTTCTTTCTACTACTTGAAGTGTGAGGTCCATGTTCCATTTTAAAATCTTTGAACAGTCAATAATAAATTTTGTACCACTTGCAGACAAATTCTTTAAAAACGAACTGCTGTACTTCAAACAACTAAGAGTCTCAGAGACTGTTAAACTGCTGTCAGACATCCAATCTGCTTCAGCCTTGACTTGAGTATTCTGATGACAGAGCCAAAGATTTCAAGCATCACGTGGAATGCATTTACTCTGGCATTTGATAGTTTAAGTATAATTCAATACTTTATCACCTTAAATGGAGTTTACTTTCTCAAGCTAAAAATATATAAGGAGAATAATAGCCCACTTCATCTTTATGCCATGGACGGGCACAATATATTCATTTCATTAAAACTCCATTACTCTATAGCTATGGTGAAATGTTTCTGAACTGCATTCACAGACAACTTTATAACTTTAAAAGGAGACCATCACCCTACACCACTAACAACCATTAATATATTTTTATATATGAGTTTAAATGTGTGTGCGTGTGTATGTATGTATACACACATGATCTCAAATAATCAAGAAGACAATGATTCATAACATATCCACTACATTTAAAAATAGAAAAGATTTTCATTTAAATATTGACTTTACACGAGTTCAAGTGTTTTTGAATTCAGTTCACTCAAAGCTATACACACCTGTTGTTGGGGTGGGGCAAAAAATAACAACAGGGTTTACAACTCCTGGAGATTTGTACCCTCTACCCAAAACCAGGTAATGTTCCTCATCAGTTTAACTCTTGTAAGGGCATCACCTGGTCTGCAAAGGATGTCTATGCATTGCATGGCCCTTGAGCTTTCCTGCCTTCTAAACTTTACTTGCTCTTTCTGGTCTCTTGCCAAAAGAATCTCCAGCTTTGTGGAGTTCTCTTTTCCTCCATTCTCAACAACAATGGCTCTATGAGCAACAGCCTTATAGAGAAAGCTACCAGCATGGCTTCTGCAGAGCCAGATCCACAGAAGGATACAATCCTTCATCCCTCTTTAAATGTTCCTAACCCTGCATCAACCAAGACGCTACATGCCAAACTTGTACTGATTCTATGCATGAAGACCTTGAGGTTATCCTTTGGTGGAGCCATGCCAATCTTGTTTCTTTTAACAGTGAAAAAACTCAAACATTACACATATTAAGGAAAAAAAAACATTGCACCACACACCGCTAAACATGACCAGCTCTCAACTAGAGCCCTCAAAGTTCCTGCAAATGCTGAGCCCCATTAATATTGAGGATCAACTTGTGTTAAAGATACATCCTTATCATGGCTATGACTGCATCCAAAAGACAGAGAGACCCACAATGAAGGATTGCCCCCACAGCTTGGATGCTGCTGCTACTACACACTCAGATATTCTGAATTGTATCCTGAAGATACATTGAACTAATTTGCTTTAAATCACTCACAGACATGCTCCAGCTTCTGATCTACAAGCGTGTTGTTGCCTCTTTCTATTTGTCTTTTCTATTGCCATTATAATAGCTTCTGTCCTTGGAGTTGGTTGGTTTCTCTACCTCTGGCCACCCCGCTGTCCCACACTAACCACTATACCCAGTCCTTCTTCCTCCGAATGTCAGCCTTCTGGAATTAACTCCCAGCTCATATCTTTTGAAGCAGGTGTTGACTTGTCACAGTTTAAAAAGATCATTAACACTATCAAGGTCACCAGTCTTGGACAGCCTACAAAGGTCAAAAATACTAATACTTGGTGTGTGTTGTTACCCACATATACCGCTAATGGTATTCTGTAGCTTTTGTCTATGTGGATGTATATATGTGTCAGCAGGGTTAAGAATCCACATCTCAACATCTAAGTATGTGTGTATCACACAAAAGATACTGATATACACATTCATATAAGTGTCCTGCATAAAACTATGTGTGTGTGTAAATAGCTCTCTGTATCATGTGTCATGTCCGTGTATAATGTGGTTGCAGGAAGCCAAAGCTTGGAGTGAGTTTGATTGAATCAAAGTGTTTGCACCTATGTAATAACTGTAGGAAGCCAAAGTCTATTGGCAAGACAGAAAGTGAGTCAGAGAGCATTGGATTACATTTTCGTCAAGGAAAACATGAAATATACCATCCACAACTTCTCATACTAGACAGCCACATTGAAGTTCATACCAATTCACCTTCACCACTTCCTACTAAACCCAATGATATATATATATATATATATATATATATATATATATATATATATTTAAATATTTATAAACACTCACATACACAAACTTATACATATATCTCAACATAATCACACACAGACACACACACACACATTGATTTCCAATAGAGCAGCTGCTGATGGCTTATGTATCTTTCCATTAAATTGTTGTTTTTGCAATGTTTATGTAGTTGATTATATGTTTCCCTATATGTGTAGTTTTATGCTCTTCGGGATATTGATGTTATCCCCAATTGTAATCAGACTTGTTTAAGGTCCTTCTATTATTGTCTGATATAGGTTTGGGTTTAGTTTGTTTGTATTCGCTCACGTTTTTTATGTTAAGCTTTATAAGGGCATTAAACTGAATTGAATCTAGATCAAGGTTTCTGTTTAGCACTGGTTCATCAAAAATTTAGTTGTTTATTAGGTTAGGCATTAACCAGTAATTACGTTATGGTGGATTTGCAACACAGACACAATATGCACACACACACACACATATATATATATATATATATATATATATATATATATATATATATATATATAAGTTACACACATATCGCATGCACATATATACATACATACAAAAATCAAACCTGGAAAGTATATTATAAAGTTATTTATTTATAGTACTTATACATGTATTTTAGTGCAAGTCAGATTATGTATAGATTTCCTCACATAATCCTTGAAATTCACATAATCAGAAGTACACACACACACACATGCAGGGATGGCTGTGTAGTTAAGAAGTTCCTTTTGCAATCACATGGCTTTTTTTTGGGGGGGGGGGTTCAGTACAATAACATGCTGTGGCACTTTGTGCAGGTGTCTTCTAAAATAGCTCTGGACTAACCAATGCCTTAACAAATGAATTTGGTAGATGAAAATTGCATGAAGCCCCCTTCATGTATATGTGAGTAATGTGTGCGAGTGTGTGTAAGCATATGTTGCTATTCACTGCTTGTCATTGCTTGAGTGAAAAGGAGATAATGATGGTGGCATTCTTTGATGACATTAAGAGCAGATGCTGTACACTGTAGATAACATCTAGAACAAAAATATTCCTTACTTGGGAAACAAGTAAGGGCTAAAGGCAAGAAGAACATCAGGCTGTAAAATCCCAACTCAAATAAATCCTTACCTTGCCCATGCTAGTTAGGAAAACTTGCCAATAAATGAACAAGACAATTGTTTAGGTTTAGTTGCTTTAAATAATATATAATTATATATATACATATATTATTGGTGCAGGCATAGCTGTGTGTTAAAAAGTTTGCTTCTCAACCACATGCTTCTGGATTCAGTTCCACAGCACAGCACCTTGGGCAAGTGTCTTCTACTATGGCCTCAGCCAACTAAAACCTTATGAGTGAATTTGGTGAACGGAAACTGAAAGAAGCCTGTTGTATATATATGTGTGTGTGTGTGTGTGTGTGTGTGTGTGTGTGTGTGTGTGTGTTTATCCCTCACTACACTGTTTGACAACTGGTGTTGGTGTGTTCACATCCTTATAATTTAGCTGTTCCACGAAAGAGACTGAGAGAGAGAGAGAGAGAGAGAGAGAGAGAGAAAGGGAGAGAGAGAGACACACACACACTTTATATATATATATATATAGTGCCCCTGGACTGGCTCTTGTGCGGGTGGCACATAAGATGCACCATTTTGAGCGTGACCGTTGCCAGTGCTGCCTGACTGGCCTTCGTAGGGTTTTCGAGCGAGATCGTTACCAGTGCCCCTGGACTGGCTTTTGTGTGGGTGGCACATAAAAGACACCATTTCGAGCGTGGCCGTTGCCAGTACCGCTTGACTGGCCGTCGTGCGGGTGATACGTAAAAGCACCCACTACACTCTCTGAGTGGTTGGCGTTAGGAAGGGCATCCAGCTGTAGAAACTCTGCCAAATTTAGATTGGAGCCTGGTGTTGCCATCCGGTTTCACCAGTCCTCAGTCAAATCGTCCAACCCATGCTAGCATGGAAAGCGGACGTTAAACGATGATGATGATGATGATGATATATGTATGTTTGAAAAGGTTAATCGAAAGTGCTCGTACACTAGGAAAAGAACTTCTTCCCAAGAAAGGTTAATAACAACCTGATAAAAGATTTCATAACATTTGTTTCTTTAAAATCACCTTTACACTTCAAAACTGTATTAAGTAATTCTCATAGACTTTCAAATATATATACATACATGCACACATATAGTTTAATTTGACCAGCCAATCTGAAACCAGCTGGAACTGAGTTTCACCAAATTCAAATCATTGGTCAACCAATTTGGTTGCAGATACCCAACAACAAACAATACGGTAAACAGCACAATTTGCAGATTGGTCAGCAAAAACAATTTGTATACAATTATATATTATTTATTAGAGCAAACTATATTTATATCTGCACATCTACTCTTAAGTCTCAAGCTGAAAACTTTAAATACCTAGGTATAAACCAACCAAACTCACAAATAACTGTACAGAGACCAGGACCAAATTATCCACCAGATTTATTTTCAAGACAATATGGTGTGGTTTGAGGGAATTTGGCTGTTATTTCTTGCAGGTTGGAAGGTAACATTTGACAGCTTCAACGATGAGGATCAGTTGGTAATAGAGTTTAAAACAGGGGAGGGGAAACCCCTGTCTGTGGGCGCAATTGCACCTGCAAGCCCATTTTATTTCACCTGCAGGCTGATATACCCACATGTACAAAATATAGTAAATTTTTCAATTATAATATTTATACAATATCTGTATGCCTATTTGCAACATAGGTCACATTTCCACTATGACTTAAAAAACAGTTAGACTTGAACAAAAAATCGTCCATTTGAATGGAAATATTGTTTTCACTATAAAACACATATTGCTAGGTTTGTACCACCACCTTGAGACCCAACTACACTCTAGCTGAAAAATATAGAAACCTCAAATTCAGTGGCGGCATTAATGAAGATGTTACGTGTTAATTTAATGTTAAACTTATTTTTATTAATGTATATATCGAATTAGATATACATAGATATATACAAGATCTAAACAGATGTAAGAGTTAGAACTTGTGATCTGTCCACAGACCTTTCCTTTGTAAATTTTTGCCTGCTGCACTTAAAAGGTTTCCCCACCCTTGATTTAAAACAAAGACAGAACCCCAAATTTGTAACCTGTACCATGTTTATGCATCAGTTGTAAAGCGGATGCTGTTTATATTGTTATTGCATGTGTATTAGTCGGTAACTGCAGCACTCAGTTGTATCATTTTGCCTTCCTGATTGCCAGAGCATGACATACCGGAAGGAAACATGGACAGACAATAAATTTTAGTATATACATATTTAAATAAATATACATGTAGATTTATATATATCAACAAATAGATTTATATATATATATCAATATATATACATATATAAATTTCTATATGCAGCTGTGTGGTAAGAAACTTGCTTCTCAACCACATTATTCTGGGTTCAGTCCCACTGTGTGACACCATGGGAGAGTATCTTCTACTAAAGCCTTGTGAGTGGATTTGGTAGATAGAAACTGAAAGATGCCTATTGTATATGTGTGTGTGTTTGTCCTCCCCATCATCACTAGACAACTGGTGTTGGTGTGTTTACATCCCTGTAAAGAGACTGATAGAATAAGTACTAGGACTTAAAAAATATGTCCTGGTGGTGAACTGCTTGACAAAAATATTTCAAGGTGGTGCTTCAACATGGCCGTAGTCAAATGACTGAAAAGAATAAAAGAATATATCTATATATGTTCGTGCATGTGTGTGTGAAGCACACAATGGATACTGATGTGCAGTGGATGGTATGAGTAGCAGATGAAAGATATGAGGAGACGGTAGTAATGTAGAAGTGTTGTAATCTTTGGAGTGATATAATTGTATTGAGATGAATGTTAGTTGCAAACCATGAGGGTCCACATCAGAGAAAGTTCATGTGGCTAACTACACCATTAGCTTCATCTAAATATCTACAAACTCAGCAATCCAGGCTTTCTTATCATTTCAGTTTATAAATATCCACCCTCCTCCACTCTGGATAGATTGGCAAATTGGTTTTGTCAGTCTCTAGTCTTTCAGTGAGAGCCTATCCCTGTACCCAATACTACCACCCTCCTCTCTAAGCCAATCGTTTCTCACTCTTGATTGTTTGGTGAATTTTACAAACATTCAATAGAGCCTCTATGGGCACTAAAATGGGACCAAACCATGCAAACACTTTTGTAGGCCATACTGAGGTGCAGACTTTTGTTCAGATCACTACAACCATTTCAGAGCTGTAGTGTCAACAAACTGATGACTAGAATGGTGGCACTACATTCAACGAACCATCAACCTGAAAGCATCATCTCTTGCACTTATTCACTGCATCCAGTCTAGAATCCAGTTAAACTATATCTAACAGTTCTGTTAGATTCCTACATACAGATCTCTCAACCCATATCAATATCAATCAATAGTATTAGAGAAATCAATTGTAGGGGGCAAGAATGAAGAACAAGATTGAAGATAGCAGATGAGAGAGTCCAAGGAAGGCATGAGTAGGCAGGCTGAAAGTTGATCTCAGATTGATCAAACAAATGGATGCAACAAAAGCAAGACATATTGGAAAAGAACTATCCATGCCTTGCTAGCTAGGAAGTGGGTAGAACAAAATACTAATAACAGTAATATATACATACGTACATTTAAATGCACAGACATACACTAATATATGGTGTGCTTCCTAGCATAGTTATAACCTTTGAACAATGCCATCCCACTGGCCATATATATGTGTGTGTGTGTGTGTATATATATATATATATATATATATATATATATATACATACACATATATACACACACAAGAATATATACATATATGTATGTGTATGTCTTATATATGAACATTACATATATTCATGTATACATAAATATACAAATGTATCCATGTAAATATATACAAAAATACACACACACACGTGTGTGTATATACTTATAGACACAAGCATACATATGCAATACAGACATATTTATAAGTGTATATACACACACACATACTCATATATGTATAATGTATATAAGGATATATGTATTATGTATATATCTGCCTCTCTTTATGTTCTTGTGTGTACATATATATATACATATACCTGGTCAATATTTTAAAGTAAGATTAATACTGACAATGGAACGTTTACAGATGGGATGATTCTATACTGAGCATGGGAGTAATTCACATTTGATCTGTTTATATTTATTTCTATATACATACATACATACGCACACATATATACACACACACACATATATACATGTATATGTATACATATGGATATTTATATATGTGTATATACAGTATATATGTATATATACATGCATATATATATGCTTATTTTATAAATATATATATACACACACAATGTACTTTAGTATATGTACATACTACATCCATGTACACACACACACATATACACATTCATATATATTTTTTATGAATGATGTGTTTCAGCGCTTCATCTGTGGCTATGCTGGGTCACTGCTATGGGTGTTGTTACACTTTGGCAGATTCCCCCTTCTTTAGTTGGTAGTTGATGAATGGCAGAGTTAGAAATTACTGCATCTACTTGTGTAGGCACATGAAGAATAGTAGACAATAGAAATCACAGTTACATTTCAAAAACATCTACATCCATAACATGCATGTCTAGGAAGTTTTTCCAATAGAATTATGAAAAGTCGTAGGCTTTTCAATACTAATGAGCTGAAATATTTGGTTTGAAATCTGGACGACAAGGATGGAATTCTTGGCACTATGCCTTACTGCCCTGTTTAGGGATTAGAATATCTTTGAAATGCCTGTCTTTCCAGGAATTTACAGAGATATATTACTGCATATGTTTCCTGTATTCCCACTTCAGAGTGTAACCTAAATTTTCAGACATTCCCAATATCTGATCTGTTGCATTTAGGCAATATTCCTTGTGTAGCAGTATTACATGGCTTTAAACATTGCCATTAATATTATGCTATACGGTAACCATAATTTAGAGCTATAATTCAGGCAGCTAAGCACCAATGTCCTCCAGAAAACTATCATGGCTTCCTGCCCATATATATATAATATATAGATATAGGAATTCTACACAAACATGCACACACACATAATACATAATCTTTTATCCTTTTACATGTTTCAGTCATGACTGCGGCCATACTGGAGCACTGCCTTAAAGGGTTTTAGTCAAAGAAATCGCCCCCAGGAATTATTCTTTGTAAGTCTAGTGCTTATTATATCAGTCTTTTTTGCCAAACTGCTAGCTAATGGGATGTAAACACTCCAACATTCGGTTGTCAAGAGATGTGGGTGGGAGAAGGGGCAAACACAGACACACATAAATATATATATATATATATATATATATATATATATACGACAGGCTTCTTTCATTTTCTATCAACAAAATCCACTTACAAAGCTTTGGGCAGACTAAGGCTATAGTAGAAGACACTTACACAAGGTACCATGCAGTGGCACTGAACCCAGAACCATGAGGTTGGGAAGCAAGTTTCTTACCACATAGCCATGCCTATATATATATATATATATATATATATATATATATACATACATACACACAAAATCTCTCTCTCCCTCTCATTCTCCCAATATATATATATATATATATATATATATATATATATATATATATATATATATATAGGGAGGGAGAGAGAGAGAGGTGCAGGTGTGGCTATGTAGTAAGAAGTTTGCTTCCGAACCACATGATTCTGGGCTCAGTCCCACTGTATAACACCTTGGACAAGTGCTTTCTACTATCACCTCAGGCCAACCAAAACTTTGTGAGTGGGTTGTTTGATGGAAACTGAAAGCTCATTATATATATGTGTGTGTGTGTGTATCTGTTTGCTTGACAATTGGTGTTTGTATCTTTAAGCTCCCATAACTTAATAGTTTGGCAAAAGAGACCAATAGAATAAGTAACAGGGTTAAAAAAAAACATAATTAAAAAAAGTGCTGTGGCTGATTCGTTTGACTAAAAAATCTCCAAGGCAGTGCTTCAGTAGGGCTGCATTCCAATGTCTGACACAAGCAAAAGATAGAAAATAAAAAATAAAATATAAGATATGCCTAAAGCATATTTGAAGCGTATCTATCTATCTATCTATATATGTGTGTGTCTGTATATATATGTATGTGTGTGTGTATATATATATATATTTACACACACACATGCATATAGGTAATAAACAGATGCACATATACATATTCGTTATATTGAATTGGTGTTTAAACAACATAAAGCAAGTACACCACATTTAAAAGCTGAATAATTAACATAACATTAAACTCCAATATACTATTACAATGAAATCTATAGGAGGAAGAAGTTTAAATATATAGATTGAATTGAATTGAATAAAATGATTCTTCAGAGTAACATATTAAGAATAATCTATACCTACATAAATATATAGACACACACAAATAAACATAAATGTATATATATAGGTGTGTGTACACACATACACATATACATATGCTCACACATACATATACATAAACATGTAAGTATACTCATATGGATACATATAATCTATACATATTTCAAACCTTAAATCTAAGTACATATATACTCATGTATGTATGTGTGTATATATACACACATATACATATATGATATTAATGTATGTCTGTATATGTGTGTTTCTGTTTGTATTCAGTTATAATAAAAATGACTTCACATTAACCTATACTTTTGTACAAATTTATTATTCTTTAATAAGAATATTATTTACAGCGACTTCAAAGTTTTGGTCAACTAAGCCATCATTGGACTGTTTGATGATAGCTTAGTTAGCCGAAACTTTGAAGTCACAGTCAATACTATTCATGTTAAAGAATTATATATATATATATATATATATATATATATGTGTGTGTCTATCTCAGTGTGTGTGTATGTGTATGTGCGCAGGACTTTTATACACATATATTCACAGTCATTTATATGTACATACAATTATGCATCTTTATAGATGTACATACATGTGTGTGTGTGTATATAAACTTGTACATATATATACACATACAGAAAGACATACTTAAAGATACATATATGTTCCCATATATGTGTATACAAAGGTGGACTTATACATGCATACACACACATGAAAGTCATACTGACTTCCATATGTATATAATTGTATACACATATGCACCTCTCTCTTTCAATCTACCTACCTGTTTATATATAGATATCTATGCACATACAGATATGCATATTTTCATATATATGTGTATATAAATATACATATATATACATATATATGTTATAGACATATATTGCTAGATGCGCGTAGGTATGTGCTTGTGTGTATGTATGTATGTATATATATATATATATATATACATATACACACACATATATGCATGTACACAATCATGTATGTATGTATGTATACATATGCAACATATTCGTATATATACATATTTATGTACCATACTCACACAGGCTAGATCTTGGTCCTTCTAGGGCAGTGATATTGATATTATAAATATTTGCCTTGAAATTTTACAAGACATCTGAGGATCAGACATGAGCAAGGAGAGAAATTCCTGAAGGCCAATCTTTTGGAATTGAAGGGCTGGCTGTAGTAATTGAATGCCTAAGTGGTTGGCTTCACAAGGATAATGTGGGTAGGTGAAGCCAGTGGGTTCGAACAACTGACGAGTAGGTTGGTATCAATTATGTGTATCTATCGAACTTTCTGTCTGTGCATCTCTCTCTCTCTCTCTTTCTATCTACCTACCACTATTCATCAATACATATATGTATACATGCACATGCACACACATACATATATGTATGTGTGTATATATATATATATATATATATATATATATATATTCATACATATATATACATACATATATATATACATACATAAATATGTATGTATACATATATATATATATATATATATATATATATATATATATATATATATATACACACATATATAAAAGAGATATTTTATAGCTCGAAAAGATTTTTTATTCTCTCTCTGTTTATTTCCTTGTGTTCCTTTCTGTTGAAGAGCTTAGGCTTGAAACGTAAAAGATTTTCTCACCTTCCCGAGTGTTAAACGAATACACCTGTTTGTTGTTTATACACCTGTATTCGTCTTTTGTTTTTCTGTAAATTTCAACCATACACACACACACACACATATATATATATACATACACACACACACACACATATACATACACACACACACATATATATACATATACACACACATATATATATATATACATATATACATATACACACACACATATACATATATATATATATATATATATATATATATATATATATATATACACCTACATATATATATAATATACACACATACATATACACATATATAAATACACACACACATATTTATATACATACACATATATATACGGACGTTAAATGATGATGATATATACTCATACATAACATACACAGATATGCGTATATATAAATGTGTATGTGTGACGTCTGTACGTACGTACACGTACTCACGCACATATAAACAGGCGTGCATACTTTAATCGTACCCTCCCTTCAAGAAACGTAGAAATTCAAGTTCATTAATCAAATAACATGTAACTCGAGTACGGCAAGCTGTTCCCCTCGATACGTTCATTAGGCAATTCACTGCCATATAGATATTAGAGACAGGATCCCCAGTAAATGCCATGGCTGACACCCCCCCCCCCGTTACACACACACACACACACACACACAGAATATCTTACTATTTCTTATACTTATATGTGATGGAGAAGGTGACTGAATGAGATACGTATATTATATTAGTGATCGATATATTAGTATCGATGTAATCGAAAGGGTGAAGGTATATGCATACGTGTGTGCGTGCGTGAGTGTGTGTGTACGTGTACATTATATATATATATATATATATATATATATATATATATATATATATATGTATGTATGTATGTATGTATGTATGTAAAATTAAAAAAAGTAAAAGTGAATTAAAGTTTTTTGAAAAATCAGTTTCATAAGTCATCGAGGTTCGAACATCGATGACGGGGGGGGGGGGGGAATACACGTAACATCCAACAAAACAGTTAAGTAAAACGTTAAGAATATTATTTGATAATTCGGTTCCGTTTAAGCCAGATAAGTAAAGGTGCACGAGAAAGGTATCAACAGCACAATACGTCCATTCTAGTCCCCCAAATAAAGCAAAGCCCTTGTGAATATAAGTCAAACGGAAATATTTCGATTAAAAAAAAAGTAGCCTGAGGTCTGAAAAATTCGACGGAATTCAACGACCGAAAAATGGTATGACATCCGAATGGGGAAGGGTCTTGGTAGTGTACTTTCCTTATTTTTTTACTAAACACACACACACAATTTATAGACTAGGGACAAAGAAAGGAACCTACATTTTCTGGGATTAGGATTTTTTTTTTTGAGAGGGATTATGATGTTGGATGCGCCTCAAGTGTAAAGAAGCGGCTCTAATTTGCATTAAGAAACCTGGACCCACAAATGTGAGATTTACATATTTTACATATTTATATGAATTTACACAATATATTACCGGTGTATGTGTTAGTATATATGTACAATAATTCCATTCGAGTAGTGTATATATATATACATACATATATATATGGAGAGAGAGAGAGAGAGATGTACAAATACAAATAATTAATGTGAATATATGTTACAATATAAATGTATACACATATTCGTACGTCAATATACAAACCTATATATATAGGTTGCTATATTGACGTACATGTGTGTATATATACATACATATATATATGTATACATACATACACACACACACACACACACATATATATATATATATATATATATACACACACACACACACACACACATATATATATATATATATATATATACACACACACACATATATATATATATATATATATATATATATATATATATACACACACACAGATACTCACAAATTATGAATACATACACACACACACAGAGCTATTGTTTATTTTGTTTTAGATTTCTTTTTGACTGTGTTATATAGATATATATTTCTCTTTAGGTACGAGAAAGGACATTTTTGGAGGTGCCAAGACGTTCATTCACACTTTCCACAAGTAACTTTTACTTAAGAGCAATAAACGAAATGCAGTAATTCAAGCAAGAATTGAAACCGCGTAGCGGTGTCATATCGCCGGGAGCTTATCCCTTGCTCTATACTGCCTTTGACATCCTTACCAGTCACACTAAAATGCTAAGTGGTAACAAATTGCATTAAAAGGCCATTTTTTTTTATTCACGTTTTTCCCTCCGGAAAAAGAATGATGTAGCATTTTAAATATCGGGAAATCTTGTAAAGAAGACTTATTTTCTTCTTTCTTTTCTTTTTGAACCCTCTTGATATTGGAACACGAATAAAAAAGTACGATCAAAGCCACTACACCGCTGATTAATAAACGATCGTTTATTTATTTCTTCTCTTGGCAAATGTAACGATGTTCTTTCATCTCATCACACTTCTTTGCCTATATAATCATTCAATTGAATAGACCACTTATATATATATACTTATATGTATATATATGGTTTCTGTATGAGTGTGTGTTCTTATCAGTATACTTGAGTTAATCGGTGTAATTAAATCATTATTTACTTGTTTGATATGAAGCATGAGGCTCTTTCTTGTTTTTTTTTTCCAGCATTTTCACAATGGGATAAGTTTGAAACGATAATCTCAAAATTGCATGACGTTCAAATGTTTCTGTAAGAGTGCAGCGTATGTGTTAAGTTAGCGATGTGAACTGATTCCAACCGGGGGATCGAACCTGGATCGCAGGCTTAAGTGAGCCCCTCCCCTTCTCATCCTCTTGCTTCAAAGTGTGAGGGTCTTATTTTTTAATGATCATTAATATTTAGCTGCCTAAAAAACACCAATTACAATCATATACGCACGCACACTTACACACATATATATAGACACACATTTAATGATGTACATAGATTTCGAATAAAGTTATTCCATTCGGATGCGTGTTTGTGTATTATTATATTATTTTACATTCATATTACTTGACTTCTTTATGAATTTTTATGATCATCGTCAAAACCTTTTATAAAGACCGTTAAACCAACACAATAAACAATGAAAGAAAGAAACCTTTCATTAAAACGAAACCCTCCGCCTCCGTCACTAATAATCCTTCCTTCCTCTTCGCCTTTCCTCTTTCCTCTCCTCTCACTGTCTGTCTATATCAGTCTCTCCCCCTCCCTCTCTCTCTGTTTCTCTATACGACGAAATAGAAGAGGGGGGGATGTAATAAACATAACATAACCTACAGGAGGGAAGGTGCGAGGAGATGCATTGACTACCTCCCCCTCCATCCTCCACATAACTCTTTTTGTTTTCACACTTTCATTAAAGAAAAACAAATAAATAAATCATTAATAAAAATATATAATTAAACAAATCGGAAACAGATATATTTTTGAGACTGAGTGTTCTTTTTAAAAAAAAATATTAGGAAAAAAAAAATACTTACAAGATAAAGGATAGATCTTCACCAAGAAAGAAAAGTACAAAATTGGAGGAAACGAGTTCCTCCCAAAGGGGAAAAAAGGCGCAGTGAAACGATGATTGAAAAAATCCGTTTAAAAAAGCATTTGTGTTATAATTTCTTGATGAGCGGTTTAAGGTCTGTTTGTCTGTTCAATGAATACGTTATATGTGTGTTTTTTTTAATGGTGTTGAAGTCGGTGCGCCGTCCGTCAAGCCGCTTGGTGAGTGGCACTTCAACAACATGGGAGTGATGTCGGCGGCGGCGACGGCGACAGAGGCTACGACATGGTACAACATACACACATACACGAGCCGAGCATGCCGGGATTGCAGTGGCAAACACCAACAGCGACCGAGTGAACCACGGAAGGAGGGGAGGGGCAAAGAGAAAGTGTAAGACTGATGAACGAAGGTGAGAGAGAGAGAAAGAGTGTGTGTATGTGTGTGTGTGTGAGACAAAGAAAGGAAGAGAGGAAAGAAAGAGAGCGTGAGAGGGAGAAAGGAAGACAAAGAGAGTATGAAAGAGAGAGAAAGTGTGAAAGAGCAGAAGATGCGTAAGTAACAAACTGAGAGAGGAAGAGAGTGTGTAAAAAGGCAGAGTATGTGAGATGGAGAGAGAAAGAGAAAGCGAGAGTTAATAGAGAAAATAGAAAGATATAAAGTGTATGTGTGTGTGTGAGAGAGAGAGAGAGAGAGAGAGTGTGTGTGTGTGTGTGTGTAGCAATGATGGGGCGAAGGTGCAGGAAAATAGTTAGAGATAGGAGGAGAGAGAAGTTATGATGAGGAAAAGGTTCAGGAAATTAGAGTTAGAAAAAGAGAGAGAGAGGGACGCAGTAATGAGGCGAAGATGCAGGAAAAACAGTCCAGGTGTGAGGAGAGTTAGAACTAGAGAAAGAAAGGAAATAAAAAGCAGCAATAATGAGGCAAAGATGCAGGAAAAAACAGTTTCTAGGTGTGAGGAGAGTTAGAAAGAGAGAGGGAGGGAGAGTGTGAGCCGTGAAGGATGAGGCATGTAAATATGTAAAACAAAAACCCATGAAAAAAGTAATAAAAGAAGAGGGTGGAGAAAGAAAGAGACATTGTATAATGTCAGAGTGTGAAATACATTAGAGAGAATAAGAGAAAGAGGGGAAGAAACGGAGAAGTATGTAAGTAATATAAAAAAAGTACTGTGAAGCGAGGGACAAGAGGTAAGGAGGAGGAATAGAAATACGAAAGGCATTTAGATGTGAGGAAGGAGAATTGAAAGAGTAGAAGTATAAGACGAAGGAGGAGGCATGGTGAGGGAGAGAAACGAAAAGCATGTGGATGTGAAACAAAAGTGAGAGAAAGAGTAAAGAAAGACAGAGAAGGAAGGCAATTGGGTGTGAAGAAAAAGAGAGGGAAAGAGGAAGAGACGGAGGGAAAGTTCAGAGATAGGGAAAAAAAGAGGAAATGAGAAAGGGAAGGTAAGTAAGGACGCCTGAGAGAGAGAGAGAGAGAGAGGAGGAGGAGGAAAATCAGTGATACAAAAAAAAGGAAGAAAAGGAGTGGAAAAAGAAGTACCAAAGGAGTGAGAAACAGAGAAAGAGGGAAGAAGAGAAGGTAAAAAAAACGTAATAAAAACGAGCGAGTGGGAAAGTTCAGAGACGGACAGGAAGTACAAAAGGGGCGGAGGGAAACAGAAACCGCTTATGTGAAAGAAGAGACAGGCATAGGGAGAGAAGGAAGAAGGCGTAAGAGTGAAGAGAGAGTGGCAGAAGAGTATAGTAATCAAAGAGTGAGAAAAAGGGTGGTAGGAAAAGTGAAGGACTGTAGGTGTAAGGAGAGGAGGAGGTGAGAAACAGATGGGGAGAGAGAAGCATGTAAAATAAAAGAAAGTAAGGAAGAAGAAAAGTGAGATAAGACACTGTGGAAGAGAATAGGAGTGGAAGAAAGAGTAAGGGGAG